>NC_045158.1:26539930-26549930 GCF_900700415.2 Clupea harengus | reverse complement strand
GATGGACACCACACTCGAGGAGGTCTTTCTCAAAGTCTCAGAGGAGGATCTGTCCCAAGAGAACAGCGACGCTGGTGAGGAGAAAACAAAACACTGTGGGCTGTGTAGACAAAACAATCCTTTCAAGGGCTTCAAGGGCAGTTTTAAGAAAAGAATTTAGGAGACTTGATTTTTTTCCAGGTCTTCTTAGTTATGTGCCATGAATATAGTTAGGCAATTACACATGTCAGGCCCTAGAATAGCATCAGTTTACCTCAGCTGTGCCTTTACTAAGCTGAATGCTTTAAGCATTTGTGATTGATCAGGGGCCTTAAGGTTGTTGCTAAGCAGAATGTTGGGTCTTCAGGTACATTTAAACCCCTAACACCAGCTGTAATTCCCCCACAAACACAAGAGACTGAACTGTTTGAACTGGAGGATTTTGCACAATAACTGTGATCTCCCCAATCGTTTTCTCACCCAACTCTGTCTTTCTCCTTTTTTTTTCTCTCTCTCTCTTTCTCCTCTCGGGTGTCTCTGCTCTCGTTTCTCAGACATGAAGGACTCTCCTGGCGGTAACTCCACCGGAAAGCCCTCGTCTCTGCCGAGCGGGCCGCCGCAGGGCGACGGGCAGCCAGCAGGGGGCAGTGTGGCGCGGCCCGAGGTGGAGCTCAGTAACCTGGTCACGTGCTCGCGGCTCAGCCAGAGCCAGGGCTCCCTGCGCTCCGGCTCCTCGCTGGGGTCGGTGCGCGGCGACGAGGGCGGCCTCTACGCCGACTTCTACGGAGACTACTGCCCGCTGTTCGACCGCGGCCCGGACCCCGAGTCCGCCAGCCTGAGAGGTGAGCTCTGAAGCCAGGACTCCACGGAGAGCAGGTTATTTGAAAGTAATCAATTGGTTACTAAAGATACTAACGAGGGCTTCAACCGCAGTTGTGAGAGAGGCTTTGCATCATTCCCATTGCATTTACAATATACAAGTATATTGACATTCAAAATCTTCATATCAGAGATTCAGTATTACAGGTTGATTTACTGTAAATGTTTGGGTGTTGATTGGTGTTGGACGAGGGTTGATGTTCTGTTTGTGTGTGTGTGTGTGCGGGGGCAGATGAGCAGGCGTCTCCCGACCCCGTGCTGGAGGGCCAGGGCAGCTTCAAGCTGGAGGGCTGGTGGCTCAAGCTGCGCCAGTTCCACGGCCTCATCGTCAAGAGGTACCACTGCGCCAAGAGGAACACCAAGGGCCTCTTCTCCCAGATAATGCTGCCCGCTTTCTTCGTCTGCGTGGCCATGACTGTGGCCCTGTCCGTGCCCTCAATAGGTGAGGAGAACACTGGAGTAATGGAGACGTGTAGAACAGGTCTATGTGACACGACTCCGGTATCAGGTATTGAGTTGCGTTGTTTTTGTGTCTGTCTTGCTCATTCACTTTGCTTTTGCCTCTCCAGGAGATCTGCCGCCCCTGATTCTGTCTCCGTCTCAGTATCACAACTACACACAGCCACGGGGGAACTTCATCCCCTACGCTAATGAGGATCGGCCACAATACAGGTCAGCCTCAGTTTCCACCACGACTCCAGGGGAGAAAAACAAGGATGGAAGAGATGGCTATATTGCGCATAGAATCTTTTCCATCCTTATCACACGTAGTTTACTTTTTAATTGTTTTTGGGTGACGGTGCATGGATGCGTTTCAGGGCTCACTTCCCAAACAAAGAAATTGAAATAATAAATTCTTGGACATAACGACTCAAACGGTCAAAGGGGCCTGCCATGAAAAGTTTACGAACCACTGACTCAATTTAACAGTGCATTTACCCTTATGAAGCCACACAAAAGTATAATTCACACGTGATATTTGTTTTACAGTGTTCCACTCAGTATTCACGCTTTATCTGCCCCCTTTGTGTATTCTCTGATTTCTCAACCCCTCAGTTAACCAATACAAACCATGGCAGCATGTTTCACTCTCCTCTTGATCCTTTTCCCTGTCCTCAACCCTACCCTTGTGTCCAGGAGTAAGCACTCATGTTTCCCTGTCCTCCACCCCACCCTTCTGTCCAGGAGTAAGCACTCATGTTTCCCTGTCCTCCACCCCACCCTTGTGTCCAGGAGTAAGCACTCATGTTTCCCTGTCCTCCACCCCACCCTTGTGTCCAGGAGTAAGCACTCATGTTTCCCTGTCCTCCACCCCCCCCTTGTGTCCAGGAGTAAGCACTCATGTTTCCCTGTCCTCCACCCCCCCCTTGTGTCCAGGAGTAAGCACTCATGTTTCCCTCTCCTCCACCCCCCCCCCTTGTGTCCAGGAGTAAGCACTCTCCCGACGCCGGCCCCCAGAAGATCATCAACACCCTGCGCCTGCCGTCCGGTGTGGGGGCCACGTGCGTGCTCAAGACGCCCTTCAACAGCACGCTGGACCAGCTGGCCCAGACGCTCAACCCGTACGCCAACAACTCCAAGACGCTGGCGGCGCGCTACTTCGACCCCATGTGCCTGGACTCCTTCACCCAGGGCGTGCCGCTCTCCAACTTCGTGCCGCCGCCCCCCTCCCCGGCCCCCTCGGACGACCCAGAGCCGCGATTTGATGACGGACCGTGGAACTACACCGCAGCGCCCCCGACCACTGTGAGAGGTCAGTGTGCACCAGTATAGAAATTACCACTGAGAGAGGTCAGTGTGCACGATTATAGAAATGACCACTGAGAGAGGTCAGTGTGCACGATTATAGAAATGACCACTGAGAGAGGTCAGTGTGCACGATTATAGAAATTACCACTTTGAGAGGTCAGTGTGCACGAGTACAGAAAGGACCACTTTGAGAGGTCAGTGTGCACCAGTATAGAAACGCGACAGAAACAGGTGGAGCAGTTGTGTTTTTGCGAACCTCCTAGTTTAAGAGTCACCACCAAATTTAGGTGGCTGGCATGAACACAAGGGAGGGAGGTGTAGGCCTGTATTTTTCAGTAATTTCTCCCCTGATTACATGAACTGTGCATTATATTGGTACTGGCCATTTTCTGCAAAACAACGAATGAAATATACCTTGAATATATTGCCACACCAAGATATAGCACGTATACTGGTAGTAGATATGTAAAAAACACATACACTTTGGTGTACTGAAGTGTATTTAAGTAGATGAGTCATATGCTGTCAGTGTCAGCAGTGCACTTTAATCTTCCACACTATTTGATGCTGACGTGGGTGGCTTGAATGTGTGCTTCCGCAGAGATGGTGACGTCTCCACCCACGCTGCCCCTGTCCATCCACGAGCCGGTGAAGTGCATCTGCTCCATGCAGGGAACAGGCTTCTCCTGCCCCAGCGGGGTGGGCGGCCGGCCCCCCCTCACCAAGGTGGTGACGGGGGACATCCTGGTGGACATCACAGGGCGGAACGTCTCGGAGTATCTGCTGTACACCTCTGACCGCGTACGGCTGCACCGGTAAGTGGACCTTAGAGTGACCGGTGACTCACACGCTAACACTAGCATTGCGCATGCCTGCACAGCCAGATTGGACCGCTGAGTGACCGGTGACTCACACGCTAATGCCAACGCCTGCAGAGGTAGAGAAGGACTTGGGAGGCTTGGGAGAAGGACACACATTGGGAGAGGGACACGGGAGAGGGACACACATCGGGAGAGGGACACACATCGGGAGAGGGACACACATTGGGAGAGGGACACACATTGGGAGGGGGACACACATTGGGAGAGGGACACACATTGGGAGAGGGACACACATTGGGAGGGGGACACACATTGGGAGAGGGACACACATTGGGAGAGGGACACACATTGGGATTAGGAGAGGGACACACATTGGGAGAGGGACACACATTGGGAGAGGGACACACATTGGGAGAGGGACACACATTGGGATTAGGAGAGGGACACACATTGGGAGGGACACACATTGGGAGAGGGACACACATTGGGATTAGGAGAGGGACACACATTGGGATTAGGAGAGGGACACACATTGGGATTAGGAGAGGGACACACATTGGGATTAGGAGAGGGACACACACTGGGAGAGGGACACACATTGGGATAGGGACACACATTGGGATAGGGACACACATTGGGAGAGGGACACACATTGGGAGAGGGACAGACATTGGGAGGGGGACACACATTGGGAGAGGGACACACATTGGGAAAGGGACACACATTGGGATTAGGAGAGGGACACACATTTACTTGCTGGTCCTTCATGCTGCCATGCTGGGAGATGCCAGGGGCACCTGCTTCTGAAGGGTTCTGGAAAAGGATATTAAAAATCACGCCGGTGCTTTCTCTCACACACACACTCACACACTCACACACTGTCCCCTCAACAGATACGGCGGACTCACGGTGGGCAACATTCAGAAATCCGTGCCAGCCTCGTTTGGCAGGAAGATACCCCCCATGGTGCGCAAGATAGCGGTCCGGCGCTCTGCCCAGGTGAGAGGGGGGGCTGATTTGGGTTTGATCTAACCTCTCTCTCTCTCTCTCTCTCTGTCTGTCTGGTGCTTTTACCCGGTGTCAGCAGGCGGGGGATGAGGTAGCCTGTTGTGACCGAGCCTTTCTCCGCCTTTTCACAGGTGCTGTACAACAACAAGGGCTACCACAGCATGCCCACCTATCTCAACGTGCTCAACAATGCCATCCTGCGTGCCAACCTGCCCCTGAACAAGGGCAACCCAGCTGCTTACGGTGAGACATGAGGAAGATGAGAGTAGGCCGAAGAACAGGGGCTTATATGTTGCAGCTCAGCCAGTTTTCTCAGCTTGCGGTTCCAAGGGACCATTGATTCAGTACCATTATGTTCAGTTCACCATAAACCAGAGAAATGTGATGCAAAGCTGAATGTTTATACACTAGCAACCGATTGGAGGTGAGTATGAGTATGCCATTTATTTTTGTGTGTGTAGGAATTACCCTGACGAACCACCCCATGAATCGAACCAGCGCCAGTTTGTCTCTGGATTACCTGTAAGACTCTCTTCTCCATTTTGAAATTCATCACTCGCAAAGCACATAACCCTTGTTCTCCCCATCGGGCACTCCTCATCCCTCTCTTTCTCTCTCTCTCTCTCTCTCTCTCTCTCTCTCTCTCTCTCTCTCTCTCTCTCTCTCTCTCTTACTCCCCAGGCTGCAGGGCACAGACGTGGTCATTGCCATCTTCATCATCGTGGCCATGTCCTTTGTGCCGGCTAGCTTCGTGGTCTTCCTGGTGGCTGAGAAGTCCACCAAGGCCAAACACCTGCAGTTCGTCAGTGGGTGCGACCCTGTTATCTACTGGCTGGCCAACTACATCTGGGACATGGTAAAGACCAGAGGGATAGTTCAGTATTTATATATATTTACATTAATTTACATCTGGGACATGGTAAAGACCAGAGGGATACTTCAGTATTTATATATATATTTACATTAATTTACATGGGATGCTTTTCCCAGGTGGTTTGTCGTGGTACACTCAAGGTTAAATGTTAGACACTGACATTTTAAACACCCTCACTCTCTCGGAGTGACATTGGTGATTGCACAACAATGTTTTCAGGAAATGCACCCCAGGCCCTAAGTGGTTGTTTTTCGGGAGATTCAGGCCATTGTGTCTATAAAGCGTCTCTGTGACTGATCCAGTTATTAGAGGTGTTCCAGAAATACAATAGTCCAGCGAACTGAATGTGCTTTGAAATGTCCTGTCTAACTCTGTAATCTTCCTCTCTCTGCCTCTCTCTCTCTCTCTGTCTCTATGTCTCTCTCTGCCTCTCTCTCTTTCTCTCTCTCTCTTTCTCTTTCTCTCTCTCTCTCTGCCTCTCTCTCTCTGTCTGTCTGCCTCTCTCTCTCTCTCTGTCTCTCTCTCTCTCTGCCTCTCTCTCTCTCACACTCTATATGTCTCTCTCTCTGCCCCCCCCCCCTCTCTCTCTCCAAGCTGAACTACTTAGTTCCAGCCACATGCTGCGTCCTGATCCTGTTTGTGTTCGACCTCCCGGCGTACACCTCCCCTAAAAACTTCCCCGCCGTCCTCTCCCTCTTTCTGCTGTACGGGTGAGTAGGCTCCCCGCTTACCCAGACCGCACCACTTCATAAATAATACACCTTTACTTAATAAGCAAAGCCCCCCCCCCCTGAGATGAAATCTGGTTTCCACCAACACCAGTGCCAACTCTTTCCAGGCCAGGCCTCCACGGATAGTGTATAAAAATGAAACCCACGACTTAAAATAGTAGCCAGTGCAATGGACCTTGTCATTGCAAAGTCTTTAGAGTTGTCTAACTTGGAGTTTGGTTTCTTGGCTTCTAGCTGGTCCATCACTCCCATCATGTACCCAGCCTCGTTCTGGTTCGAGGTCCCCAGCACAGCGTATGTCTTCCTCATAGTCATCAACCTCTTCATCGGCATCACCGCTACCGTGGCAACCTTCCTCCTGCAGCTGTTTGAGCATGACAAGGTATGGTACCACTGCTGTGTGAAATTAGACTGTGTCAGTACAAAGAAATGAAAACAATTGTTTTTCCAAATTGTACACTGATGCAGAGAGTGCAGAGTATGAGTGCTGAAGGTGAGGATCTCCACGGGGGAGGAAGTACAGTTTTAGTTTATAGAACTGATCTGAGACCAGTGCCCCATGAATATGGGCACAGTTTAGTTTACTAAATGACTTTCCCATTTTGGAACTAGACAGCTGCCTTAGCGTACCTATGTCAGTTATCGGACAGTGTCAAACATCGGCCATTCTATTAAACAATCAAAATGCTAAGTTTAATAATGGATTAACATTCTATAACTTCTTTTTAATAATGGATTCACATGACAACGCGAATGTTCGCCGATAACACACGCCGTCCGATAATTAACACCGTTACGATAGTGACTCCAGCTCAGCCTTTGGGATATAGGTGGAAGAATTCACTACAATAAACTGTTGTGGTCTGGCCCCATCAGGATCTCAAGTTGGTGAACAGCTACCTGAAGTCATGTTTCCTCATCTTCCCCAACTACAACCTGGGCCATGGCCTCATGGAGTTGGCTTACAATGAGTACATCAATGAATACTATGCTAAGATAGGTATGTCTTACCTATGTATTTGTATTCATAAATGATGTACACACACATACAATACATCAATATTGAAAATATTTATGCAGCCACGTTTTGAGATGATTTTTGTTCTGTTAATGATACACATGCCGCCGTTCTGGACATCAGAGGCCAAATAATCAAAGTGAAACTGGTGTTAGTAATGAGTTGTGAGCAATGACTGTAAGAAGCATGGACAGCGTACGCTCATGTCCAAAGACACTTGTTTGTGTGTGTGTGTGTGTGTGTGTGTGTGGACAGCGTACGCTCATGTCCAAAGACACTTGTTTGTGTGTGTGTGTGTGTGTGTGTGTGGACAGCGTACGCTCATGTCCAAAGTGAAACCACCAGAAGGAACTAAAAAATGTCTGTGAGATTTATCCAAGTATGGTTGGTTCTGGGCTGGTTCCTGCAAAAAGCACTTACTGCGCAGATTCCAGTTGCGATCTTTGCAAATATGGGCGACCAATTTTGGCCTAATTTCTTCATACCGTAAGTGCACGACGCCATGCTCACCATGCTTTTTACGGTCATTGATTGGGAGCAAACGATCAATAGAATAAGTCCAGTTGTGTTCTGAGAAAGTTTCTCAGTAATTATGAAATAAAGATGGTTCAATAAAAACTTGGAATGTTCTGACACAATGACACACACACACAGAGTTGAATCTGACTATTTTCAACTCTGTGTGTGTTTTTTTTTTTTTAAACGTACCCCTCTGCTTCTTCAGGTCAGTTTGACAAGGTGAAGTCTCCGTTTGAATGGGACATTGTTACACGCGGCCTAGTTGCCATGACGATTGAAGGGTTCGTGGGCTTCCTCATCACCATCCTGTGTCAGTACAACTTCCTGAGGAAACCACAGTAAGTGCCTCTGCGTGTGAAAGAGAGTAGCGGTGGGTTAATGGGGCATGCTGAAGGATAGCATTAATAGATACATAGGCGAGGAGAAAGATGGAGAGAGCTGTTTTAAAATCCACACTTCAGAAGAGGAGAAAGCTGGAGAGAGCTGTTTTAAAATCCACACTGCAGAAGTGGAGGGAGAGGGAAAGGAAATGATAACTGAAGCTCCACTATGATATTGTATTATCAGTGAGTGAGTAATATTGAGAGATTTTTTTTTCCTCTCTATCTCTGTCCCTGTGTGTGTGTGTGTGTGTGTGTGTGTGTGTGTGTGTGTGTGTGTGTGTGTGTGTGTAGGAGGATGCCGGTGAGCAGCCAGCCCATAGAGGACGATGACGTGGACGTGGCTTGTGAGAGGCGGCGCGTGCTCAGAGGAGATGCGGACAACGACATGCTGAAGATCGACAACCTCACCAAGGTTGTCTGAGTCTGGGCTAGATCATGTTTCAAAACCTCACCAAGGTTGTCAGAGCCTGGGCTAGATCATGTTTGAAATGCACAGATTGTGTGTGTGTGTGTGTACTGTTTCAAATTACTGGCAAAATAATTGTCCCATGGGACTGTAAAGTCAACAATAACAGCTTTGGCAGGAGGAAATGCACTTTGTTTAGAACTCCCAAATACACCACCGCAGCCAAATCCAAGAAAATCCCTCCACTTTCCCCTTAATGAGAGAACAGATTACTTGGCATTATCTGCTGTTGATAGAGGGGATCATTCGTTTAGTCTGTGTTTATGACACTGCGTAATCGCATGAAAACTTTCATATTGTGTTAGCCTGTTTGTATTATGGAGCTGTAGTTTCAGCTGTTTAAATACTCAAATCAAATCAAATCAAATCAAACTTTATTTGTACGGCGCATTTCATACAAGGAGGTAACAGGAGGTTGTTTTTCTACTGTGATTTGTGTATGTATGTTTGTGAGTTAAGTTAAGTGTATAAGCTACTGGATGACCTAAATTTCCCTCGGGATTAATAAAGTATCCATCTATCTATCTATCTATCACAATGCGCCTCACAGTAGGAAAGAAAGGGGGGGGGGGGGGGGGTTACAGACACTTGTAAAAAACACACAGAAGTCAGGAGGTTGCTTGTGACTAATACTTATGTCCTGGGATAGTCACATATACCCCAAAGCCACATTTCCTCTCTGCGACGGGACATGATCTGGCTCATTGCTCTGGATATGCCATGGGTGCATTGTAGTTTTTATCAGCCGCTTTGGTACATTTCTCTGATCAGACTTCAAATTCTCAAAACTACGTGTTCAACATCTCATCTCATATTATATATATATATATATACATGATAACAGCGGCGTCTCATTGGTTTGGGAAATGGCGAATGCTTTGGTCCACTCATGCAAATGAGTTTGTGTTATTGTCTGCAGTGACCTGCGTTATCAAATTAGTTTGTGCTATTGTCTGCAGTGACCTCTGACCTGCGTTATCAAATTAGTTTGTGCTATTGTCTGCAGTTACCTGCGTTATCAAATGAGTTTGTGCTATTGTCTGCAGTGACCTGCGTTATGAAATGCATGTGCCATGGTGACCATTTATCATTGTTTGTCAAGCATATGTTTCAGTGACAGCATTTTAATTTTGATAAATGGCTTGTCTTTGTAATTTTGATAAATTACTTGTCTTACCGTACCTTGATGGTTTGCTTTTGATGATTAGGCTTGATTGATGTGTCAAATGTCCTGTAATTAAGAGTGGATTGGCACTGGTGCCAGGCCAGCATGAGAGAAATATACAGAAGCAGAATGTTCCACTCTACCAGGAAACAAGGCGTTCAGTCATACTTTCACCATTGGGCTTTACAGCACACAGAATCATCCCCTCCTGGGAATCATCTGGCGTGATGTCATCCCTGTGGGAGAGGTTTTATAAGGACCAGCACGCCAAAGTACTGTGTGTCGTCATTTGGGTCGACGCAAGCTTTTGGCACACAAACACCATCTGGGACCGGTTTCATGGCCTCCATATTGATTACTGTTAATTACATCTATTCTTTTAGTCATTGCATTACCCAATGCAGAGGT
>NC_045158.1:26514930-26534930 GCF_900700415.2 Clupea harengus | reverse complement strand
GGAATTGCCTACATTTGTTTGTTTGTTTGTTTGTTTGTTTGTTTGTTTGTTTGTACATGTCGTATGTCTGTCTTTTCTTAGGAGCGACACCATACCAAAATCCAGTATCAGCTGAAAATCCCGAGCGTATTTCTCTGGCGCAAGTCTTCAGTAAGATGGAGCAGGTGGTGGAGGTGCTGAGCATTGAAGATTACTCCGTCAGTCAGACCACACTGGGACAATGTAAGTGACTACTGCTTCTTTTCTCTCATCCAGTGAGGGACATGCAAAGCAAATTGTAAATCACTGCTTGTTTTAACATCTTTTATCATTTTATTTGTTTTAATTAATGTTATATCTCATGTCCTTTTAACTCTACAAATTAAATTAAATTCTTGTGTTGTTTTTCTCTGGCAGGTTTTTGTCAACTTCGCCAAAAAGCAAAGCGACAACCTGGAGCAGCAGGAGAGCTCGCCCCCCGGTGGCGGCCAGTCGCCACTGCAGCGCCTGCTCAACATCCTGCGCCCCCAGACAGCCAACACGGAGCTCAACGCCCTGGTGTGTGAGGAGCCAGAGGAGCTGGAGAGCGACGATGATGAAGGGCTCATCAGCTTCGAGGAAGAGAGGGTGAGACAAGGCTTAATGAGAGAGAAAAGGATGGGGATCAAAAACACATCTGAAGGGGGAGCAGGAACAGTTGAGAGAGTGTTGGAGTTAGTAGAGCTATGGCTTTGCAAATGGTTAATCAGCAGTGATGGGTATATTTGAGAGTCTTGGCATACTAAGAAATAGAGAGATCATTAGAAATGCTTTAAGCACTGAGCTCAGTTATACATTTACATGACAATACATAAGTTTGAGGCGTGTAAGGTTTTTTTGCATGATTTCTCACACACACACACAACACATGTTTTTTGCATGATTTCCTCAACACACACACACAACACATTTTTCTCAATGATATTTCCTCTCCAACAACAACACACCACACACACACACCAGCACACACACACCACAAACCATGTTTTTTGAATGATTTTCTCTCCACACACACACAACCACATGTTTTCTGCAATGACTTGTCTCTCACAACCACACAAGCACACAGCCATGTTTGCATGATTCTCAACACACACACCAACAGATGTGCTTTTTGCATGATTTCTACTCTCCACACACACCAACACATGTTTTTCTAATGACGTGGTTCTTTGGCTTGGCAGGTCCAGCTGTCTTTCAACACGGACACTCTCTTGCTGAGAACAGGGGCCTCCTCAAACACACAAAAAACAAACAAACAAACAAACACACAAACAACAAACACAAACAAACATCAAGCCTCAGGCTCAGACGTCGGATCCTGACAAACGAAAGAGACGGTTTTAAGGAATCTCTTTGAAAACAAGAGCACTCTTCATCTGGCTGTGTGTGTCTGCTTGGGAGGAGGCACTCTTCTTCTTCTTCTTCTTCTTCTTCAGAGTGCACTAAAAGAAGGGTGAGTACGAGGGGGTACGCAACCTGCTGAACGCACATAAGACTCAAGTCTGAGGCAGAGACTCAGGCCAGACTAACACCTCATCACATGGCCGAGGCCGAGGCTGAGGCTGAGGCTGGCTTGACGGTGTGAAGGATCGAGAGGAGAGCCTCTGATCATGGCCTCCATACCGGTACAGGATAATGAGAACGCTTGCTTTTATGAAGACGGTGTAGGTATTCCAGCGAAATGCACATGTATTTGTTTTTTTTTTTTACTTCTCGGAGCTGTTTGGCAATGTTGACAAATGGTCAAAACAGAGTTAAGTGGAGGGAGAGCTAGGATAGAGGTGACTTGTTTGATTCCCGAGTCTGTTTATTGTGGTGTTTGTGCCACTGATGTCAGAAGATGAGTTTATCATCCACAACATGTTTTGATCACAAAGCATCTCTTACCTCTTAATTAAATGTTTGCTTTGGAGCGTTGTTTGACTAAGTTATCATAAATAATGCGTTTTTATTTCAGCTACAGGAGCGATGTAACTACACAAACCCCCTTGTTGAAACTGTTAATCATGTTGTTGTTTTTTTAAGTTGTACCTGCCTTGAAAGCATGCGTATAGTGTCAGACTTGTATTGTGTCATATCTACATTTTTGCTGTGGTAAGAAGAATGATATATTTTGAATAGTGAAATGTTTTGGACACATGGATGTGGTTCATTTAATAAATGATTGCTGGTTTCTTAATGCACCTGAGGTGCTGTCTTTCGACAGGAAACACTGGAGAAAATGGTTTGTGTCCTGATTCGTAGGCCTTTAAAATGGTTTGTCTCCTGATTCGTAGGCCTTTAAAATGGTTTGTGTCCTGATTCGTAGGCCTTTAAAATGACTTGACTGACCCCATTGAAGTGGAAACTGCCCTCCACATACTCTAGGTCCTGTATCTTCACGTACGAGAATGTAAATGGCATGAAAATGTTTTGCACAGAATCTGGTGCCTCCTAAAAGCTTGAGCCTCTTCGTTGTGAATATAAATATGTATAGGTATGTGTGTGTTTGTGTGTATGTGTGTGTATGTACACACACACACACACACACACACTTTATCTTTCTTTCATGAATTCATTCTCTTTTGCCTCATGAATGGAGCACTTTGAAACACTTTCTTCTCTTTTCCTCTAACTTGTTTATTATTCGCAATATCCTTTGTATGTTTAATTATCTTATAGTTTAGGTAGTCAGTACTCTTTAGTCAAATGCAGGAACTAATACTGTTAAATTGTTTAACTGGATCATATAAGAACTAGGGTCACTTACAAGATATCTTTGCTACAAAGACCTATCAAACTCACGTACCATCACTGTGATACAAACGCAAACACTCAAGGTTTTTCAAGTGTTTGGACAGTGAAGGACAGCATGGAAATTGAAAAAAAATATTTTGAATACAGCCACGTCCGTATTGCTAATGGAAGAAATACGATTTTATTTTTTGTTCTTGAATTTTGTACTGGTGTGTGAGCCATAATATGATTGTTTTGAACTACAGTTGAGAGTCTTTTGTGTTTCTCCTGCTGTCTTGATTAATTTACCATGATCATTTCAGTTGTTGTATCTCAGTTTTCTGAACTTTTTGTTTTCGACTCCGTAATTTACTCTGAAACCATCTGGCACTTGGCTTGTTCATAAAATTGGACCAGTGTGTTTTTTTTTTCTCTCCTTTTGTCCAATTCAGAAAGTTATAGTTAAAAAAAATCCATGGTACTTTTGAAAAAGGATAGGCAACGACAGATTTATATTTTCTTAGAATGTATAGAGAAGACTAAAGCATATGGAATGAAAAGGGGTGTGACCCTGGATATGTTTTATAAGACAGAAGACCAAAGGAAAAACAAATGACTTCATTCTGCACGGAATGTGAATGTGTTTAACTAAGTGTGTTTCAAAAATGTACGATGCATCCTGTTTCGTAAAAAAAACTTTTAAAACTATCTAACTTAGGAGGTGGGGAAAGTCGTTTGTCATCACTAACACTGTAAGGTCAAATTGTTAACTTGAACATTCACCTGTGTAACTCCGATAGTGACCGTCATGCTCGGCTTAGGTCAGAGCTCTGTGAAACCTCAACGTTTGTGTAAACAGCAGGTTTGATCGTGTAACCTTACCAACCCATGCCAAACTCTAGATAGCAAAAGCCTTGACCAGCATTCTGATTTAATTGACAGTGTACTTTTTTTTTCCAAGATGGCAAAGACGTCTCCTCCTTTGAGTGAATGTGCTGCTTGAAGCCCTGGAGAAAATCAGTGCTGTAGGGGCTAGTGCACCAGCAGGGTGAAAGCTAGGTTCCATAAATGACCTGCAACGGATCTTTTGAGGGAAATGGACCTAGTGGTTCTTTTGTTTTAATCTGGAGCAATGTGCTTTGGGGATGTATCTTATGTATGTGTATATGAATATAAATATATTTATATTTTATGAATGTCTGTTAGGTTTTTGTTTTTTCATTCAACCTTTGTTCTAATTGGTTGTCATGTAACATTTTTACTTGGACATTTTGAGCTTGTTTCTAATGTGTTGTTTCCATAATCTTGTGTTTCAAATGAGGTGATCTGGTGTTTTTAATATTACAGACAAGTGAAGGAAAAAAATAAATATGGTGAACTTCTGGAGTAGTGAGTGTCGGTCATTGTTTGTATTTACCATCAATAATTGAGATGTATAGTAAATAAGAATATAGAATGTCCTTATTCATCAATGTATAAAATGAAGTATAGTTAATGTGGAAAGTTTAGACATTTTTCTATTGCAAGATACACAGGATGACAACTTTTCAATCAATGAAAAAAAGCAAACACCACAGCATTTAAAAAGGCACATTTATATTTATTACAGGTATAACATTATTTGAAGTAATGTAAAAGCAGATAGATATTCATATTAAAGATCTCATCATAGGATATTTTAGAAGCAGTCTGATTTCCTGAGTGATAAAAAATGTATGTTAAAAACCTTTCAGTATATAGTGTTGAGTTGAGTTTAAAAGAACATTCATGAGAGTTCATTGCAGCTTTAAAATGGTTCATGTGTGAGACTGCTTTAGAGGCCAGACATTTTAGATTAAAAGCTAAAGTTGATCATTATCATCATAGTCATCATAACCACAATCATCTTCATTATCATCCCAATCATCTTCATTATTACAGGTCATCAGTGTCATCATCAAAAGCCACACCAGTTGCAGGTCGCTTGCTATGAAATAAATAAATGTTATAATTATACAAATAAATTGACAAATCCCCTTATTTGTGCTTAATTTAAAATGTTGACATTCTAAGGCTACGTCCACACTAAAAAGTTTTCTTTTTTAAAAACGAAAAACAATCTCCTTCCAGACAAGCGTGTTAAGCGCTGTATCAGAAGTAATCTTCATCCATACTAACTAACTGGACTTAGTTTTGTGTGGTTCTAGTTGATCAGAGCGCACCTTCTGGTTCCTGGGTTGATCAAAGAGTCTCCAGGAAGGCGCTTGCGGACCCCTGTGGATGAGCCATTACCGCTCTGTAGTCTTCGGGGCTCAAAGTCTGAAAGAAAGCGCGGAGTGGTTCTTTTTTTTACTAAATTAAATTGCTTTTCAATCTCTTAAAACTCTCTACAGTGCATTATATAAGGACTTTTGATGTAATTTATCACATGTTAAAACAAAATCACAGCAACACGATATATGCAATAACTTATGTGGGGAAAATCATGGTACATCCTGCATACCATTAGTTCTCTTGTGAGAGTTCTTCCCGGGGCTGTACAATACCTGACCTCCTGAAAAACAATCCAGACATCCAATGAATGGCCAGACACACAAACTTCTATGACATATGAATCAAATGTTTAAGACATATTTTATTGTGCAATGACAGGTAGTTGCATTTTAATGCAGACTGATCTCATACCCATGACGAACATGTCCCATGTGTATAATACTGGAGCAGTGACCCAGCTATAAATTGGTATAAAAAGTACTCAAATCCCGTATGCCAATGACCAAATGACGTGCGCTAGATGATTCCAGTGGACATTACCTTCAGTGCCCTGCCAATGACTCAAGCAGTCAGTCATCCTAAATAGAAGATCCTTCAGCTCCACTTTCCCATCGACATCAGTGAGTTTGGTCATGGTCATGGTCATGTCTGTTGGTGATGGCCCAAGATGGAGGACCACCTGGTCCAACTCCACGGACACAAAAGCATTTCCACGACCACATGAGGATCTGTGAACCAACGTGTGGTGTGTGTGTGTGTGATAGATATAGATAAAGATAGATGGAGAGAGAGAGAGAGAGAGAATTCAGGATCAGATCCTCTAGCATCTGGAAGAGTAGAAGTAGCCTACAAGCCTTACCTCAATTTCGTAATGCAGTCCTCTGTTGATTTCAACGAATAGTGCTTCAGCTGTCAATAGAAATGATTTAATTCAGTCTTTAAAACAATGATTACCGTGTTTCCTTTGAATCTAGTTTACTTGCAACACTTCTATACTTACAAGTTGGGCCTTATTCTCATCAGTGATCCTTGCTCTCCAAACATCTACAGCATCAGTCACTCTAGGGGTGGGGATCACATTACTTAACAATTCAACATGGAATATCCTCTATACTTCACGTACCTCTGGAACGAGGAAAAGTATCAGGTAGGTAGGTAGGTAGGCCTACCCAGACAACGATCAACAAAAAACAACAGTGGACATAGTTTTGGGAAAACCTGTCAGTGTTGTTTCGAGTGCAATTCATTTGAAAGAGAAAGCCGAACTCACCCTATGTTTAAAGCAGCGGCGCAGTCGTGAGTGTAGCATAAATACTTTGATCCGTCTGTTTTATCTGACACTGTGAAGAAAAACTGTTTTCTGATAGTACTTGGATCCATTTTAGGAGACCAAACCTACAATAATTTAGTTGAAATCACTCATCAAACCAAGAGCGAAACCTAAATTAGCTGCATTCAAATCTAGCCTTTGGTTGAAGAACAAACCGACAGTGAATTCATATGACGTAAATAAAATGAGCAACCAATCGAATTATATTTACCCGGAAGTGACTAATCTGTTGACCTCAAAACTTGTTGACAACCAACAGACGAGTTTGCAGTTGTGAAAGTTATATAAATGACTTAACATTTGGAATAATCTTCTCATGGTGCAGATGCAGCAGATACTTGTTAAATCGTACATTGCCATATTTCGTGTAGTTTAAATGCCGTTGCTGCAGTGGATGCATGTTAGCTAGCCATTTATCGCTAGCTAGCTTACTAACGTTAGTTAGAAATTGGCGCAGCAAGTCTGGTCACAGCAGATTGGTAGAATTAGCTATGATGCTATTGCAGTACTCCACGCTTGCTTAAGCATGGCAGGGAGTTATATCAAAGCGTAGGCATGTGTTTAATCTCCATCACTGTTTCCGCTAGTCTTGAAGTTTTAGAAGCAGTCTACAGTAACCGGAGCTAACGTTTTGCGATGGCGTGGAAATCAAGAACTCGCAGCTTGCAGGTATTTGACACCGAGTTGAGTGCTGACACGGTTGAATGGTGTCCTGTTCCCCAGTGGCACCATATTCTAGCATGTGGGACCTACCAGTTACAGAAAGGCCAAGATGGGGTAAGCACATTTGAAAAAATCATTCAAGTATTTCTTTCCGTCAGTATCACCCAGAAACGTGTAGCTGATTTTTTTAATTTTCTGCATTTGTTGTGCTTTTGAAGGCAGTTGAAGAGTCGGCCACGCCAAATAGGATCGGTCGATTATATCTGTTCCGCTTTCAACAACAAGGAGCATTGTGTCCCCCTCTGACTGAACTTCAACGCATTGACACGCCAGCCATACTAGATGTAAAATGGTAAATTATTTCACCGTGCTAAATTAATGCTATAACTGTGCGCGTGGATTACGATTAGCTGTCTTTCTATCCACTTTATAAACAGCATTCATTTATACGTAAGTCAATAGTCACTTCAACAGATGTTAAACTACGGAGTTGTTTTGGATGAATGTAGGCTAATATTGTAATGTCATCAGGTGCCATGTACCAGTGTCCGGACAACCACTTTTGGGCATGGCAACAGCCACTGGGGAACTACAGCTTCACTTGCTGCAAGACACACAGGTGAGAGGGCAGTGTGTCTTCCTTAGGCCTATCGTGAATTCAGGTCTGCACTGAATGCAACCCAGGCCTTGCAGGCTTACAATAACTCGCCATGCGTAAGTGGCTTAGGCCTTGTTTTTCTCATGACTCTGTCTTTAGTAGGATGGACTCTGTGGTCTGGATAAAGTATCAAGCACAGAGCTGGGTCCTGACAGGCTTGCACTCTCTTTGGACTGGTCTACAGGGAGAGGTGACAGGTTAGTGACAGTTTAATTTATATATATATATATATGCATTAAGACACAACAAATTGTACTGTGTATACAGTATATATAGCCCTTACCTTTAAGAGTGGCCGAGCGTCTTATTTTATACTCAGATCTCAAAAAATGTGTAACAATTTGTTGTGTCTTAATGCATTTACATGTTGCATATAATCATGTCTGTACGCATTTTTGATATTTCTTTGTTTCTCTCTCTCTCTCTCTTTCCATAGCAGTGCAATCCGTGTGGTGTCTAGTGACTCTAAAGGCTGTGTTAATGTTCTGGGCCTGACTGAGACGAGCCTGACCGCTCTGTCCCAGTGGAAAGCCCATGACTTTGAAGCTTGGATAGCAGCCTTCAGCTACTGGGACACACAGATTATTTACTCCGGTGAGATGGTTATTGTTGCTGTTCTCATTTTACCACTCGTCCATGTGTTGTCTCCATAGTTGTCATAGTTGTCCTTCACTTGTGAGATGTGGCACGTTAGGCCATGGTTTGGTGTTTATTTTTAGTGCCGTAGCGAATGGTGTTGTTCACAAACAGAGACAAGGGTTTGTCCCTACTTTCTGCTGTACTGGCTGTGGTAAGCGGAGGGGACACCCCTGCCTCTCTGCACGGTGCATGAGAATGAAAGCCCTTGAATGACTTCATGTTTATGGTAGCTCATCACCAACCTCTGTCTGTCTGTCTGTCTGTCTGTCTGTCTGTTTTCATCTGTCTGGAATGTGCCAGGTGGGGACGATTGCAAACTGAAAGGCTGGGATCTTAGGATAGGTCCCTCCTGTCCCACCTTCACCAGCAAGAGGTGAGAGATGTGCATTTGGACCACCGCTCCCAAAAGACAAAATGCATCGTCTGTGAGGCACCTGACTACAGTGTTGTCGGTGTTGTCTCCTTGCAAACAAAGGCTCTGTCAATCTGAATCAATAGTCTGATTGACAAGTTGTAATGACCTGCTTTTGTTTAATGTACAACAGCACCATGTGGTGCCTGGAGTTGTCCAGCAGATGGAGACATTGTACATGTTGCATTCCATCATGGTTCTGATTTTCATGTTTTCTCATTGTATATTGAGCATTTCATTGTGTATCAGTTGGCCATTAATAATATTAGTAAGGATCATTTAGTAATATAAGCATAGGTTGATTATTATATACATATTGTTATTGTATGGTTCCTCCAAATCATTTGTATATCCATGACTTCACAAAAAGAGGTCACTTGTTGTAAATACTTTGGTTAAACCAGTGCTGCCCTCACCAATTCAACCTTTCCCCCCCCCCCCCCCAGGCACTCCATGGGCGTTTGTAGTATCCACAGCAACCCTCACCGCGAACACATCCTGGCGACGGGCAGGTAAGCACTCTTCTTCAGTCTGACTGACTTTGGTCTGCCGGCTGGAGCTTATCAGCTGCACTCTGTACAGCTCTGAGTGTCTCACGGCCATGTCCATGTCTCCATGTCTCCGCTCCAGCTACGACGAGCACGTGCTGCTGTGGGACGGACGGAACATGCGGCGGCCGCTCAGCGAAAGCGCCATTGGGGGAGGGGTGTGGCGCCTGAAGTGGCATCCTGCCCACGACCACCTGTTGTTGGCAGCCTGCATGCACAACGACTTCCACATACTCCACTGTCAGGAGGCCATGGGTAATGGGTCTCTCTATTTAGTCACGTTCATGGTGGTTGAGCTACTTATATTCTATAAGACACGATTCCTTGTAATGACAAAGCTCTATTAGATATTTGACTCTAAAGGGGCTGTAGGTATTTAGAGGAATTGGGATTTTCTTATTGGTTTTAAAAGTTTGTTTTTGTTTTCCTTCCTGTAGAGGGCAGTGAAGGACCTTGCCCTATCCTGGCCTCCTATGTCTTACACAACTCCCTAGCCTACGGGGCAGACTGGTCCCGCGTGTCTCTGGACAGCCCTCCCCCGGCGTCCCCTCAGGGGTCAGGTGAACCCAGCCGGCTCCAGCCAGCAGTGGGAGGCCACCTCAGGATCCAGTACGAGTCCCCCACGGCCTGCTTCGACACCTCCCTAGAGGACGAGATGGGGCGCTACATCCCCGAGCCCACCCCCCAGCCAGACCCGCGTTCAGTGGCGCCCCCCACACCTGCACTGGACTCTCCCTCGGTCTCCTGCCTGCTGGCCAGCTGCTCCTTCTACGACCACATGCTGCACGTGTGGCGCTGGGACTGGAGCCCAAAGGAGGGTGGGACCGAGGCAGGGCAGGACCGGACAGGGCAGGACCAGGCTACTGGGAACACTGCCGCCGCCGCAGAGCAGGACCAGGATACTGGGAACACTGCCGTCGCCGCTGTACTGTGAGACACAGCAGCTAATGCAGCGATGGTGAAGTTCCTACTTATCAGAGCTGAGCTATGCAGAGACACATTATGGGGTCAGAAGTTTTACATCGGGGTAGATAAAGGGCAAAGATGAAAATGATGGGTTTAGTCAGCATTGCTGCGAGCCACGAAAATGTGTGAAGTGATCATATTTAGGTGGCTCACAATAATTCATACGTGCAGAAGGACATTCATTCAGTCTTCCTGGCCACCTCGGGCACTGTATGAGGTGCATTAGGAGAGATCAAACATGAGGTGAACGCCTCAAAACAAACTAATAAGGATACGACGGCATATCATGTCTCTTAGCCAAGGCTTCTAAGTGAATGCATGTAGTGCACAAAACAAGAAGGTGAGCAGGGAGAGCGCTGAGGGCAAGGATTATGTATTATGGAAAATGACAAACTACCCCAGTGTCACCGATACCTTTGCAGAGCACTTATTATGAATGAACGGACACTTTCAGTTTTTCCAGACCTCTTACAGTATCCATTGGCTGAATGTCTTCATCCCATGCAAATATCTCATAATAGTCTCCACCACAATGTGTAAGGGCGCACAGAACAAGCTTATTGTAAGATACTCATAAAGATAGGATCCAGAATGGTTCCGCAGTCTATGCTATCTTGTAAGACAGATGTGATTGTCATACAGGTTTAAACCTGAATTCCACTGATGGGTTTGCACCAGATGGTCAGATTGTACAATCTTCATTACACAACCTAACGACATGTGTCCAATGTTTGTCTCAAACTGATGGGGAGGCATTGGAAATTATACACACAGATTACATCAGAATTCAACTGTCATGTCTTCCTATTTATTCTTTGACCGGTTGTGTTAGCTTCTGATGTTTTTGCAAAGACATTGTTTAAGTAGTTTTGTTTTAAAATAAATCACAATCTGTATTTTTAAGGCAATAAATATGTTTTTAGTATTGTACTCCATTTACAGGTCCTTGATTAATTTAGCTTCATTACGTGTCGACTTTCAGGGAAACTGTTACATGAATCTTTTATTTAATTATTTTTACTGAATCCAAAAGACAAATTTATTGGTATTTTCCTTCCAGATAACACATACACGGGCGAAATAACCTTTAACAATTGAACACATTTTACATTGTTAAATCCACAGCAATCTCCAACAGAGGTCCATCATTTCGCACTGTTCATTTAGTTTGTGATTGAGCTGCATTTGAACCAGTTCATATCTGTTACTGTTAGCGAACAAAGTTTTTGGGATGCAGTTTGAATAGTTTCCCCTTTTGTTCAGGGTCAAGGCCATATTTCTCCAGGTTGTTCTTATCAAACGTGCCTTCTTCGATGTCCCTTTTAATGTGTGGGGCTACAGTCTGGTTGAATAACATCTCCGTGGTGAGGGCGGGCTCCGTTCCCCCAGGGGCGCGGTACGACACGTACGGCTTGAGGTTAAACCCCTGCAGAGAGGGCACGACAAACTCCGGAATCATCTCCCTCACGGGAACAAACTTCCCACTGCAGGTCAGACGGCCCGCTGGTCTTGCTCCTCTCCCTTTGTAGTTGGACTTCGGGCCGCGCTTGCTAGTGAACGCAGACATTCGGTCGGCGCCCCTGATCAGCCCACGCGTCAGTGTTGACAACAACCCCATCAGTGCAGAGCGTCTGTCAAAGTCACAGTGAAATAACCTGTTGCAGAGAGAGAGAGAGAGAGAAAAGGGAGAACAACTCAAGACATTGGTAAAATAGAACAGAAGTCATGATTAGCACCAATCTGAGCATCAGCACACTGATGTGTGTTCAATATTATGCATTTAGACCAAGTATATGTTCTATGGCTCAGAAAGATGGCCTTTTTGATGAGTAGCCCAATTCCTGCTTTGACCTTCAAATGAACTATTATTGGCAGAGCTTTTGAAGTATTCACAAATTGCAAAAGTCTGACAGAAAAGGCGCAATGCACAATCCAAAAGTCTGTAAATTGCAATTTAGTTACATACGTTTTAATCCATTTGTTTATTATTTTTCAAGTTATGTAAAAGTAAACATATGCAACAACACAGGAATCTTGTGAAACAAATACTACATTCTTTTACAATTAATGCATTTGTTTAGATTGTTAGTAGCTCCATCATTAATCCAATGTACTCATCGTGCTCATCAACCTAATCCTCGTTAGCCGTCATCATACACAAGTGATCATGTAAGAAGTTGCTGAATGCGCACATTAAAGTATATAATTGAAAAACTGCTGTAACGTTAATGAACTTAGTTAAATTACCCAGCCAGAATATCGCTAGCTAGCAAACTCTACCAGCATCTGTCTATGGTCATCCTATTGCTAGCTAACAAGCTAACCTGCTTGATTACGCAGTGGTGGTCAACCGCCAAACATTTTAAGATATCACAGCAGTTATCACAACTTCCAAGTTATTTTTCATGCATACATTCATGAAATGTTTAAACTGGGCTGGCTAAGCATGTCAAGACAAATGAGACAGCTATGTAACATTATCATTAGCTAGCAGAGTAACAATTTTTGATGTAAAGTTACTAGCAATGCCTTATATTAGACCCAGTAAAACACATTAACATTTAGCGAGCTAAATAATGTGCTACATATGTCCCTTGAAATATTAGAAACATTAATATGGTAACCTTTATAACGTCAAAATCCTGCTCAAGTTACCAAAATAACGCTACTCACCTTGACCAGCATGCTAGAAGACGAATAATTCGACATCAGAGTGAGGGTTTCTGGGATTGGCCAAAACCGATCTGTATTAGCCAATAGTGAGTGCAGACACTCAATAGGGAGTGGGTAGGAGTCCCACATACGTTCACACACATCCAAAAAGACAGCCTGAATGGGTGAAGTGCCAAGTCTGAAATACGGAGGTGATTTAAAAGACTGTTAGAGTAAGTACACCCTTTCAAACAGCCGATCGCAGATTACTGTTATACGAGCACCTGGGGTGTATGAAAGAGTATGCATTCTGATCTGCTGATTTCAGTGCAACTTTGTGTACAAGGTGTTAAGGCTACTCTGGTCAGGAGTGTTGCATGTAAACAAATTATGCACTTCTTCGACTACCCCTTATATAGTCTTGTTAAGAACTCATGGTGCACAACTTTTCACAGTTAACTCTGCCCCCGCTCAACTGTGCTTGTTGTTGTTGTTGTTGTGGTGGTGGTGGTGGTGGTGGTGTGTGGGTGCGCGTGAAGATTAAAAAAGGACAACAGATCACAGAGTAGGTCAAAAGTAATCACTGCACTTCCAAATAAGTGGCACCGGGAACAACGGTGTACCCAACCTAAGCATGTGGGTGTTGGGCTGGCTTGCAGTGGTAACTTGAATGTACAGACGGAGATTGCAGGGGGTGTCTTGTTACAATAGAGTAAGGCATGGAAAGGAAATCTACTGTCAATCACTCTGCCCCACTGTGAGCGCAAAATGTTCCCTTTAAATGAACTCTCTGATCCAATAGGCTATTTTATCTATTCTAAACGGACTCTGCCCAGCGCTACTCCCAAGTTCTCTCAGTTTATCAGTTTTGTGTGCTTTTCTCAGAGCATTGTTGTCACGAGGACGTTCGACTGAGTTCAACGTTAATCTACCCTGTGTTTTTTTTTATCAGTCTAATGGACGGTTAGGCTATATTGTGATACTATGTTGCCTAATACTGGAAAGTGTCAAAAACACAAAGTTATTCATCATAAGATTGCCTCCTCAATAGCGTATTCTTGTATGCATGAATGCAATGATAGTTGTCATTACAGTAATGTATATATGATAAAGCAAAGTGACCAAAACATTATATGCGTGTAACCATACAACTATAACGTTACAAGATTATAACTTTTTTCAAACCTCTCAGTGAGGTTTTGTATGGGTTTGGGAGACAGATTGTTCTGTGACTATAGCAACCACATCATTTTAGCATCTGACAGTTTGTTAGCTATGGTTATAAGTTAGCAATAAGTTAGTTGAGGAGTGAATTAACCTCATCTTCATGATCCAGGATTTTTGTCATCAAACTTGTCTGGTGGGGTCATGGATTTTTTTGAGGCATGGAACATAGTAGGATCTCCAGGTGTGTCAATCAATACTAAATTGGACTGATCAGCATGCAAAATCAACATCATGGCTAACGTATTGATATTCTCATTAGAAAGAAGCAGATATTACTAGCATAGCATTGGCATTATATTGATAAGACATTAGCTCTGTGTTTAACATGCTAACGGAAGTGTCAATGTGCCTATGACCCTAGGATAACCATTACTCTGTAGATGTTTGTCGAGTTTAAGTCACAGTTGGTGCATGTTGTTCAAAGAAGAAATGTGTTATCTAGCCTTTCAGTGATTGAAAAACAATTAAAAGTTCAAAACTGTACACTTGAAACACTAATGGTTTAAAACAATATTGAGCTAAACGTTATAATTCATCTCTTTGATACGGAGGTAGCTAATCATGGGTACACAGGCCAAATCATATTTTAAGGACATTTTGGTGCAGTAACTTGTGTCACTTCAGCATTTAAATATTTTATAAGAAGGCCCCTTCTCTTTACAACACAGAGGCCTAAGTCAGAAGCCTATATGTGGGCAAACTCATTGGTTACTGAAGCACTGAAATGCTGTGGGTGATATCACTGCAATTGAGTTGGTTGTAAACATAACATAACCATAAACATAACCATGTTTTTTTACCTCAAAGAATGTCAATATTCAAATTTGTTTAAGTTATTGTCTATTACGGATTGCCCTTTTGTTGTTCTTGTAAACATCTGGTAGCATCTGGTGTTCACATGGCGCTGGACCCTGCGTAGGGTAGCCTACACTATCTGTAGCATGGTGTGCATATAGCCTATGTTATACTGCACATTTACACATACGTATATGCTAGTTCACCCCTGTTGTTTCTGGGTAGCTTCAGGCAGGACTGAGCTTATTGTATAGCCTATCAAGTAGCTTATCTGTAGTCCAAGAGTCATCCGCATTGCTCTCATACTTGTCTAATCCTATTAAGGAAAGAGAAGAGATAGCCCTAATGTAGCTCATTCTTTGCCTGTAGGGATACTTGAGTTATAGAGAGGAGGATTTATGTGGAGGTAAGTTGTCACTCGCAGTCACTAATTCTTTGTTGTTTTGTCATGTTGGAGGCATATTGCCCAAGGAGAGCTCACCTCAGATCATTAGTGCTATTGTGATGAAAGGTGGGCATTTCTTTTCTAGCAACGACAAACTGTTATCAGTGGAATTTGAAAGGTGTTTCCATCTTTATTTTAGAGATGGAGGATGGCACACAGGAGGAGGATAGCTGCAGCATTTACCCGGTAAGTTAAGAACAACACAGATCCGGCTTCCTGATGTTTAGGGTGTATCTCTGCTGGCCTAGCCCGTGTGTGGTAGTCCCAGACTCGTGGGTGTGGTTCTTGTTCATGTGGTGTTCTGTGTAATCTCTGCAGGTGGTGCTGCAAGCGGAACGGAAATCCGAGATCGGGTGCAGCGCTTTGTGGAGGACCAGATGCCAGACCACTATGGTAGATCAGTCATCCACAACATCTCTACCATGTGTGGTGCAAAACCACTACAACACTCCCCCAAATAAAAAATATAAGAACCTTAACGAAAGCCCTCATGCATTCATATGTCAAACACTTTTTTTAGTCATTAGTGTCGTACTGCAATGCTGTGATTGGCTGATGTCTGTGTCTTTCAGTGGACCGGTGCTCTAATTGGTGCAGCAGTGGTCACCTCCTTTATCGCCATCATCGTGTGTTTACTGTACAGAAGACGAAAGGCCCGTGAGTGATCCTGTTGTTCTGACCGCTTTGCATTAGTGTATTTCATACTTCAATTAGTATTCTTAAAATAACCTATGTAAAGTTAGTAAGGTACATTCTACCACTATAGCATATATATATATATATAGTATGATAGATAGATATAGATATATTAAGATATAGATAGATATATCATTCTTACTCTTTCCTTTTTAACTGAATGTATCTGTTTTTCATGCTCACTTTATTATTATTTCAATGCACTATGCAGAGGAAGCGCAAGCAGGGACGCCGCATTATCGCTTCAGGAAAAGGGACAAAGTGCTTTTCTATGGCCGTAAAATTATGAGACAAGTAAGCCCTGCTGATTGTCCCTTATTATCTGTGATTCTGTTATCTGCTTGCCCAGACTTGGGTTTTATGCAACATTCAGCATCTCTTCATTCTAGTGTAACACACATTTGCTTTTGTTTGTTTCTGTTCTGACTCATGTAGGTACAGACTCTATCCTCTCCCCCCGCCAATGGTCCAGTTTCCCGGCAGCGCACTCGCAAGAGAACTAAAGTCCTCTCGATAGCACGCAAGTGTGTAAATGAGATCTTGATTGGTGAACAATTTAATGTAAAATATAGTGTAGGTATGTTAAAATGCTGTGAAATACTGTGTAGATTATGTGGACAATATGTACAGGTAATGCTTAAAGCGGTCCTTCTCTTACACTTACGTAGGTGTTCACATAATTTGAACACTGCTCTAGCCATGTCCCTCTGTATCCCCAGAATCCTACGCATTCCGCAATCCTGCCCCACCCTACAGCCCAGAGAGCCCCCTCCCTCGGTGCTGGAGGCTGACCTCACCGAGTTCGACGTCCAGAACTCTCACCTGCCCTCCGAGGTCCTGTACATGCTCAAAAACGTCAGGTGAGGGTCACCTCCGTGTCCTCCTTTTGTCTGCCTCACCCTGTCCCCATCTCTCTGAAGGTCGTTTTAAGAACTTTTCTTGTCTCTGGGGCGTCTAAGACAATGGCCCTGAAATAGCATTGTTACGGTATTGCATCATGTCCTGTAGTGGCTGTTGTGTCCCCCCCACCCCTGTAGGCTTCTGGGTCACTTTGAGAAGCCTCTGTTCCTGGAGCTGTGCCGACACATGGTGTTCGTGGAGCTGCAGCAGGGGGAGGTCCTCTTCCGGCCCGGCGACATGGACGACAGCATCTACGTGGTGCAGAGCGGACGCCCTGGAGCTGCGCATCCACGAGAGCGTAAGAAGGGCTCAAATTCTGACCACCCCATAAACTACTTTAAACATGTTGGACTGTGCCTATATCCCATTGCTGTTTACCAACTATTTACTGCTATTGGTTTGGTCAAGTAAGGTCATCAAGTCATGTTATTTCTAGACCACATATAAAGCAACACAAGGTATACCCAGGTGTTTTTGATGAAGCATAAGATAAAAACATGCCAGTGGTAGTGACAACAAAGAAAAAGCTAATTTTATAAAACAAATAAAATACCATAAAATACTATAAAAGGAGCAGGAACACCTTCATAAACTGAGACCAGTAGCAGAGCATCGCAGGACATTGTCTTGGCTATATAGTATGTCAAGCCTTGCCAAAAAACAGTGGATGATGATAATAGAGTGAGACACTGCAGGGACAGAGAGAGTGCCAAAGAGCCAAGGAGACAGAGAATGACTGTGTGTCCTTTCTCATCAACAGGATGGCACAGATCCTGTGGTGAAGGTGGTCCTGCAAGGAGACAGCGTCCACAGCCTGCTTAGTCTCCTAGATGTCATCACTGTAAGCAGCACACCCTTTCTCCTGCCTCAGGGTCTGAGGTCTTCTTAGAATGTCGTAGTTGATGTTACACCTAAGTGCTTTAGTCTCTCTACGCGACCTTATTCATTTCTCTTCTTCCCACAGGGCCATCCGGCCCCTTACAAAACAGTGTCAGCCCGAGCTGCTACCCCCTCCACCATCTTGCGCTTGCCTGCATCCGCCTTCATCTCTGTCTTTGAGAAATACCCAGATACTCTTGTTCGCGTCGTACAGGTAATATAAGAGTATGATCAGTGCTCAGTACTGGTAGTGCCTATGGAGTCAATGGAGTTGTAGAGTGTTCTAGTCAGTACTGGTATTGCCTATGGAGTTCTAGAGTGTTCTAGAGTCAGTACTGGTATTGCCTATGGAGTTCTAGAGTGTTCTAGAGTCAGTACTGGTATTGCCTATAGAGTCTATGGAGTTCTAGAGTGTTCTAGAGTCAGTACTGGTATTGCCTATAGAGTCTATGGAGTTCTAGAGTGTTCTAGAGTCAGTACTGGTATTGCTTATGGAGTCTATGGAGTTCTAGAGTGTTATAGAGTCAGTACTGGTATTGCCTATAGAGTCTATGGAGTTCTAGAGTCAGTACTGGTATTGCCTATAGAGTCTATGGAGTTCTAGAGTGTTCTAGAGTCAGTACTGGTATTGCTTATGGAGTCTATGGAGTTCTAGAGTGTTCTAGAGTCAGTACTGGTATTGCCTATAGAGTCTATGGAGTTCTAGAGTGTTCTAGAGTCAGTACTGGTATTGCCTATAGAGTTCTAGAGTGTTCTAGAGTCAGTACTGGTATTGCTTATGGAGTCTATGGAGTTCTAGAGTGTTCTAGAGTCAGTACTGGTATTGCCTATAGAGTCTATGGAGTTCTAGAGTGTTCTAGAGTCAGTACTGGTATTGCCTATAGAGCCTATGGAGTTCTAGAGTGTTCTAGAGTCAGTACTGGTATTGCCTATAGAGTCTATGGAGTTCTAGAGTGTTCTAGAGTCAGTACTGGTATTGCCTATGGAGTCTATGGAGTTCTAGAGTGTTCTACAGTCAGTACTGGTATTGCATATAGAGTCTATGGAGTTCTAGAGTGTTCTAGAGTCAGTACTGGTATTGCCTATGGAGTTCTAGAGTGTTCTAGAATCAGTACTGGTGGTGCCTATGGAGTCTATGGAGTTCTAGAGTGTTCTAGAGTCAGTACTGGTATTGCCTATGGAGTTTTAGAGTGTTCTAGAGTCAGTACTGGTATTGCCTATAGAGTCTATGGAGTTCTGGTGTGTTCTAGAGTCAGAGTTGTACTGGCACTGAGCCAGACTTGGCACTCAGGCCACTCCACACCAGGCACTGTGAATATACAGAAGGCATTTGGCTGACGATTGATCCTTAGCAAACTGCAATGCATTGAAAGAGCACATTTGTCAATACACGTGCTCTGGGAACTTAACCCATGACCGCTGGATTGATGCTGTCATGCTTCATCAATTGAAGCACACAGGGGCACGTTGCCTAATGAATGCACGGCCATAATGGAATTTTGTCCAACATAATTGATTGGAAGAAACAGGAGTTCACAAAGTTGTACAAAGCCCATTGCGGCAAACAGCCCAGGGAAGGTTTTAATTAAGGGGGGAGTTTTAATTAAGTGGTGTCGGGACAGCCGTTTCATGTAATCACAGATTCTGCGACAAGCAGTGCTTAAAGCAGTAGTATACCAAAAGCACAAGAAGCATGGAGGTTTAAAGTAAGGCTCTATCCAGTCTGCTAACCTTATGACCGAATGTCGTCATTAGGTACGGTCAGCAGTCCGTCACTGTGCTGTCATTGTGTTATGTTTGTGTTACGGTCTCATTTTGTTCCCGTGTTTTTACTACAATAATCCTCATTGTTCTCTCCGCTCGTGCCCAGATCATCATGGTGCGTCTGCAGAGGGTGACGTTCCTGGCTCTGCACAACTACCTGGGCCTGACCACTGAGCTCTTCAACCCAGTATGTACTCTGCTTTCTGACCACTGAGTAGGGCTGAACGATTAATTGCATTTGCGATTTAATCGCGATATGATAGAACGCGATTTTCTAACCGCAACGTTCGCGATTAAAAAACGTGGTCTAAAAAAAAAAACATCTTTTTTTAAGATGGTACATTTTGCACACAGTGTTTAAAAAGTGCATGCCTAGTGTTTATACTTAAAATGACTTTTTTAAAATTACTTAAATGCACAGTGGCAAAGCCACCGAT
>NC_045158.1:26504930-26509930 GCF_900700415.2 Clupea harengus | reverse complement strand
GTTGCCTGGACCTGTCACCTGCTGTAAAGCTGTGCAGGATCGGTGGAATGCTCGCCCCTCACCACGTTCAAAATCATTACAACACGCCCCTACCTTTTGTTTGTTTAGAAAGGAGGGACTTGGTATCATGCTATGAACACTCATTATACTGTCTTTATACTGTATCTTTCTTTCATTGACTGTCAAACTTCATAGTGATTCGGTGGCTAGGGCAAAACAACAATGACACAACAATGACTTACAACTTACAAAGCATGTATGCGTGATATTATAGTTGTACTGTATCTCTCTTTTTCTTTTTCCCTCTCTCCACCCCTCAGACAGGGGGATGAGTCAGACAGCACGTTTATTGTTCTGAGTGGGCGTCTGCGCTCCGTCATCATGAAGGATGATGGGAAGAAGGAGCTGGCTGGAGAGTACGGCCGCGGTGACCTCATTGGGGTGGTGAGTGGCCCGACCCGCTCCATGTGAAGCTCTGATAAAGTTCACACTGACTCACGATCATGTTTCGTTTTATTTTTTTAAATGTTATTATTATTGTTTTTCCTGCTCTATTCCTTGCTCTGTTCAGTTCTACACTATTTCATTTTTTAATGATGGCTGTGTTAAGGTACTAAAAGCTTCACTCAAACTGTCACCAACACTGTTACTGAAACTTTGCAGTCATCCTGGTTGAAATCATGGGTGCAATGTAGCTTTCACCCTTTCACACTACAATTTCTTTGTTCATAAAGGGCTGGCACCAGAGCACTGCATTTGATTAATGAAACTCCCAGAGCATTGCATTTGATTAATAGAGCATTGCATTTGATTCATAGAGCACTGCATTTGATTCATAGAGCACTGCATTTGATTCATAGAGCACTGCATTTGATTCATAGAGCACTGCATTTGATTCATAGAGCACTGCATTGCACAGATAAGCTGGTAACCCGCGTCTCTGGTTCTGCCCAGGTGGAGGCGCTCACGCACCAGAAGCGGGCCACCACGGTGCACGCCGTCAGAGACTCGGAGCTGGCCAAGCTGCCTGAGGGGGCGCTCAACTCCATCAAGAGGATCTACCCACAGGTCTGCGTGAGGGAGAGGAAAGCCCTCTGTCCCCATTCATTCCCTTGAACCAGGCCACCCAGATGAGCTAACCCACAGGCCTCCACATAGCTCTTTCTATACCTACTGTGACTATCATGAGCTCTCGTGTGGTCAGACTTCTCAAAGAGACTCTTTAAATATGCATTTATACACTTGGATTATCAGACCAAAGCAACCTATTGAGTCTATTCTCTCATCTCTTTGATTTGTGAAATGTTTGATAGTCAGTTAGTCAGTCAGTTAGTTAGTGATTTTTGTGTGTGTCGTTGTGCTGCTGATGATTTCTCCTCCGGTGGTGAAGGTGGTGACTCGTCTCATTCACCTGCTGGGCAAGAAGATCCTGGGGAATATGCAGCAGGGCAACGGACCCCTGACAGGTGGGTGTGAGAGAGAGCTCAGAAGAGACTTTTAGCCGCGGAAGGGGAGCGGGGGGCAGAAAGAGAAAACTAGAGAGAGGGGGAGAGAGACACAGAGACGTATGAGGTTTGGAAACGGGTAAGAGTAATTGTGTCAGAGCTGTCATCTATGTCATGCAGTTCTATACTGTCGCTCTCCAAATGTCTTGGAAGAGAGACAGACAGACAGACAGACAGACAGACAGACAGACAGACAGACAGACAGACAGATTGTCTGAGAGCCATGCAGAAGAACACAGTTATCCATAACTTCACATGAGATGGGAGACAGACAGACAGACAGACAGACAGACAGACAGACAGACAGACAGGCAGGTATCCATAACTTCACATGAGATGGGAGACAGACAGACAGACAGACAGACAGACAGATAGACTGAGAGCCATGCGGAAGAACACAGTAATCCATAACTTCACATGAGACGACAGACAGACAGACAGACAGACAGACAGACAGACAGACAGACAGACAGACAGACAGACAGACAGACAGACGGACCAGGGCACAAAGAGTGAGACAGAACTATGGGTACAGCATGTGTTTCCCCTGACGCATCATCTCCTGTACCACACAGCTCACGGCGCGGGCCTCCAAACTCCGGCCAGTAAATGGGACGCAGGGAACCCGGCTTCAAACCTGTCCACCGTCACCATCCTGCCTGCGTCCGACGAGGTGCCCCTGACCACCTTCACCCTCGAGCTCCAGCACGCCCTCCAGGCCATAGGTCAGCACAGGCCTGTTGCCTAGCGCCCACTCAGTGTGGATGAGCATGCTAGGTCATAGCATCGCTAACTCTTACTGAAGACATACAGGCCTGCTGCCTAGAGCCCACTCAGTGTGGATGAGCACGCTAGGTCATAGCATCGCTAACTCTTACTGAAGACATACAGGCCTGCTGCCTAGAGCCCACTCAGTGTGGATGAGCACACTAGGTCATAGCATCGCTAACTCTTACTGAAGACATGTATTTATTGTTTTTACTCCATTACAACTCGTGTATATTCGACTTTTAGTACTGTATTTGAGCGTTCCTCATTGAGATGGCAAAACTAAAACTAGGCATTCCATCTGTAATGATTAACGACAGCATGACTAACGGAGGCCTTTGCCTCTCCTTCTCTCTGGGCTCTCTGACCAGGTCCCACTCTGCTCCTCACCAGTGACATCATTAGACAGCAGCTGGGTGCAGCAGCACTGGACAGGTGAGCTGGTACTCACAGTCATATGCCACGTGGACAGGTGAGCTGGTACTCACAGTCATATGCCATGTTGACCGGTGAGCTGGTACGCCCAGTCATATGCCACGTGGCACAGGTGAGCTGAGACTCACAGTCATATGCCACGTGGATGAGGTGAGCTGGTACTCACAGTCATATGCCACGTGGACCGGTGAGCTGGTACGCCCAGTCATATGCCACGTTGACCGGTGAGATGGTACTCACAGTCATATGCCACGTACACAGGTGAGCTGGTACTCACAGTCATATGCCACGTGGACAGTTGAGCTGAGACTCACAGTCATATGCCACAGGTGAGCTGGTACTCACAGTCATATGCCACGTGCACAGGTGACCTGGTACTCACAGTCATATGCCACAGGTGAGCTGGTACTCACAGTCATATGCCACGTGGCTGGCATCACGCGTGTGTCCCTTCTTGTGGCATCAGTAGGCATGCTGGCCTCTTTCATATCATATTTAGAGCAGCCAACCATGCTGTGCTGGGCCCTGAAAGGTGCACACATATGGGTTTCTCTCATTTCAGGTGACACGCACACATAACCTGCTGGGGGTAGGGCCTGAACCATTTGGGAAAATAATCTAATTGCGATTTTTTTTTTTTCCCCAATATTGCGATTGCGATTTAATATGCAATTTTCTTTTATCCTCTTTTTTTCCCCCAACAAAACGTAACGAATGATTTAAATATGACCAACACAATATTAGATACATTTAGTGTAAAATATTCTTTCCCACGTTTTACATTTTTATTTAACTGCTCATTACAGAAACAAGAACACTGTGCATTTAAGTAATTTAAACAAAGTCATTGTAAGTATAAACACAAGGCATGCACTTTTTAAACACTGTGTGCAAAATGTACCATCTTAAGAAAAAAATAAAAAGACCATGTTGTAATCGCACACGTTGCGGTTAGAAAATCACGTTTTATCGCAAATGCAATTAATCGTTCAGCCCTAGCTGGGGGTGCACATACTTGTTCTTCCACTTGTTGTTGTGTGTCTCATCTGTTCCCTCATCTCTCCCTCCTGTCGGTCAGTGTGCATGAGTATCGGCTGTCCAGCTGGCTGGGTCAGCAGGAGGACCTCCACCGCATCGTGCTCTACCAGACGGACACCGGCCTGACGCCCTGGACCCAGCGATGCCTCCGCCAGGCCGACAGCATCCTCATCGTGGGCCTGGGAGAGGGGGAGCCCACCGTGGGAGAGGTGGGTACTGACGGAGAAGGGATTTACGGCCTTTCACCGTCTATGTGTATCACGTTTGTTTGTCGTTGTTTTTTTGTCACTCAGCAGGCATGGCGATTTATTAAGTACAAATGTATATTTACTCGGTGCTTGTGAAAAGAGTTTTAATTTTCACTATCAAAACTAAAAGTTAAATGCAAAGTGATGTCTGTACAGGTTAGAACAGCTGAAAGAAAATGGCCAGAGTAGTTTAGGGTTGTTCAGTTGTTCTAGTGACTTACAGTTCAGTACCTCAACACTGTGCTTGCTACAGAGAGGAAAAAAGTGTTCATTTGCAAAAGTAATGTTGGCCTCCACACTGGACAATTGTTCACAATTCACTGAAAACTCACAAATCTGACATTTTGATCAGACTTTGGCAAAATAAAATATTGTCTCATCTCACACAATGAGAAGTGAATTGGGGAGCAGTATCTTACATACAGGCTTGTCTTACATACTTACATCTTACATACTCCACATTCTATTCAGAGGGGTTTGACTGTATGACCATGCTTTGGCAACTAGAAAAGCACATTTAACAACAGGACCTCTTACTTCTGCCTACTGAACACGTGCCGTGCAAAAATCACATCTGAGGCAAAAGCAAGTCTGAATGTCAGCCATCATAGTGTCGGAAATCTGTGTGAAGAACAGAGGCTGGGGAAACAAAGCATTTTAAGACTCAGTGGCACCCAGTCACTAATCTCTTCTGAGCGCGAAAACATGGCAAAGGAGATCGGATTTCCGCGGAATGATTAGTGAGTGGATTAGCGCCTAAAAGTCCTTAATGAGAGTGATTTTCACAAAGGCTTATCGAGTGCAGGCTTTGAAGGCGAGACGCAGCAGAGGAAATGAAATAGAATGCTGAAGCTATGGTGACGCACAGGAGGCCTTCGGGGTGCGAGCCATTCCAAATAACATTTAGCCACAAACCGCCGCGGTGTGGTCGCACCCCTCTGCTGCAAGAATGGGGTGGTGTTTCTGCGTCATTAAGCAAAATGTGTCATTATTATAGCTCCATAAC
>NC_045158.1:26489930-26502430 GCF_900700415.2 Clupea harengus | reverse complement strand
AAAATTTTTTTTTTAAAATAATATATATTTTTTTTTTTTTTTTTTTTACACATTCATTTTGTGTTGAAATGCAAGCTGCATCGATTATTGCATTGTTCATAGAAAGTCATAATTGTAACAAGGAAAAACTTTTTCTCTAATAAAAAAATAGATCTGTTGATTTTCTTTAATTATCAAACACAAAGTAGGAAGTGATTTGAGACTCTGAGTAGCAAACTCAAATGTTTTAAAAATTGAGATGCATCGATAATCGTTTTATCGGTTTAGAATCGAGAATCGGTTTTGAATCGAATCGTTGACCTCTGAATCGGAATCGAATCGAATCGTGAGGTGCCAAGAGATTCCCACCCCTAGTTATTAAGTTGTTAGAATTAGAATTAGAACTGTGTGTTATTGTTTCAGCCATGCAGCTGAGGCTGCTGCTTTTGGACTGATTGTTAGCGTCTGAACCTGGATTATTAATCACTAGGCGTGACTGTGCTTTGTTGACGGTGGTACTGTAACTTGTTTTTAGCGTGGGCGTGTGAACGTCTGTGCATATGTGTTTGTGTGTGTGCGCATGAGAGTGTGTCTGTGCATATGTGTTTGTGTGTAAGTGCATGAGAGTGTGTGTACGTCTGTGCATATGTGTTTGTGTGTGGGTGCATGAGAGTGTGTGTACGTCTGTGCATAAGTGTTTGTGTGTGGGCGCATGAGTGTGTGTACGTCTGTGCATATGTGTTTGTGTGTGTGCGCATGAGAGCGTGTCTGTGCATATGTGTTTGTGTGTGTGTGCATGAGAGTGTGTGTACGTCTGTGCAAATGTATTTGTGTGTGGGTGCATGAGAGTGTGTGTACGTCTGTGCATATGTGTTTGTGTGTGGGCACATGAGAGTGTGTGTACGTCTGTGCATATGTGTTTGTGTGTGGGTGCATCAGAGTGTGTGTACGTCTGTGCATATGTGTGTGTGCTGTCGCAGCCCAGCTCTCAGGACGCAACAAGGGAATTTCTCAAGCATCTCTTTATTAAGGCTTCAAACTTAAAACAAAGGTATTTAAACAAACAGAAAATGGGGTAAACCCTCCGGCTTGTACCCAGTGCAACCGGCACCTTCCCCTCTGTCTCTCTCTCTCGCCAGTCCTGCTTCTCACTGACTCTTTTAAACTCTTTGGTTTGACTAGATTGGCACTGATCAGCCACTAGTCAAACAATCTGCAGGTGAGCTTTCAATTAGGGAAAGCCCGACCTGCCTAGTCACCAGAACACCTCCCCAGGGTCCTAAAGTCTGCCTCGTGTAGGCCTGGTAAGGGAATTCACTCGTGTTCCAACCAAGTGGGAGCCCAAGAGCAGCTTGGGCTACCACAGTGCGCATGAGAGTGTGTGTACGTCTGTGCATATGTGTTTGTGTGTGGGTGCATGAGAGTGTGTGTACGTCTGCATATATGTTTGTGTGTGGGTGCATGAGAGTGTGTGTACGTCTGTGCATAATTGTTTGTGTGTGTGCGCATGAGAATGTGTGTACGTCTGTACATATGTGTTTGGGTTGTGTTTCAGTGTAGCCTCTTTCTGTGTCTGAAATAGTATTTCTTCATTTACTTTTTAAGTTTACCAGTTCATTTCTACTGTCTCTAATCTTCTATGTGTTTGTGCGAGTGTGTATGTGTGTTTGACTGTGTTTGTGTGTGTGTGTGTGTGTGTGTGTGTGTGTGTGTGTGTGTGTGTGTGTGTGTGTGTGTGTGTGTGTGTGTGTGTGTGTGTGTGTGTGTGTGTGTGTGTATGTCAGTGTGTGTTTGACATATTCCTTTTATAATAATCCATTCAGCCAAGGGTATGGTGTTCTTGAAAACCAGAATATTGTCTGTCGTTCCGCAGGAGATGACCTCCATGTTCAAGAAGATTCTCGACCTGACGTACCCAGTGACCTCCATGTTCTCAGGAGCCTCCTTCAACAACGGCATCAGTGCCATTTTCAAAGGCAAACAGATTGAGGTGGGAAGATGAGAACAGGCTGTCTTGGTCACCCTAGCCAGCTCAGCACAATGCCTTTGGGTTTCTGTAAAATGAACTGCATACAGCAGGCTCCATAATAGCTGGATGTGTCCCCTGAGAAAGTAATAATCAAAAAGCTGGAGGCTTGTGAGTTCCTGAGTAAGGTTCCCTTCCTTTTATTGTCTGTTTCTGTATTCTGTCTCTCTTTCCCAAAGGATATGTGGCTGCCATACTTTAACATCACCACAGACATCACGGCCTCTTGTATGCGTGTGCACACTGATGGTATGTAACACACACACACACACACACACACACACACACACACACCCACACACACGGACACACACACACAAACACACACACACACGTATATGCAATAATACTAATCATGGTAAGTAATGACAATGATCATTTTAGTGACTTTTAAGCTCGTTATACTACAGAGTATAAGTAGGCCTGCACTGAGAAAAATCTAAATAAAGATCATCTCTCTCTCTCTCTCTTTTCATTTGTCTCTCTCCCCATTTATCTCTCTCCTTCTTCCACACATCCTCCCTTGTTCTGTCTCTGGGTCCAGTAACAGCTCTGATTGTGATTGTTCCCGCAGGCTCTCTCTGGAGGTACATACGTGCCAGCATGTCCCTCTCTGGCTACCTGCCACCCCTCTGCGACCCCAAAGACGGTCACTTACTCATGGACGGAGGGTACATCAACAATCTGCCAGGTTGACCCCCCCTCCCCATATCTCATTTATCTCTTCTTTAAAGGGCCCCACCACAACGGGCATTGCCTGACGATTGATCTGACGGTTGGCATCCATCCTCTGGTTGCTTTACAAAAACCCAAAAATGAAGTCAGGTTTCAGTGACAGTGCAGGGTTTGAGTGGAATATGTCATTTTAATGGGAGACTGAACGGTGTCCAGCTCGGGCCAATCTAGATGATTGCAGTGACTGGATGCGAAAGCCACATCCATCTTTTAATAGGGTTTTCTTGGGACGTTCCCGTCCCTTGCTCCTGGAACTCAAGTGCCAGAGCAAGCCATTAGCTACATCAAGGTCATTGGCTCACGAGTACAACTTTGATGCAAAGTATGCCTTCACTGTCCAATTTGTCTGCGAGGGTCGCACTTTTAATCGCTGGCATGAATCTCTCCTGACCTTGCCTTGGAGTGAAACTGTCCATTACTCTAGCTACGTATGTGTATGCTGAAGTCTGTTTCTCGACTGAGATGGCGGCGTTTTGCAACAGTGCTAAAAGGTGTTCCCAGTGGATGAATAAAAAAATAAAAAAGACTTCTGTCCTCAGAGTGACTTCAGTTGAACGTTCTTGACTCTGTGCCAACGCTGCACTCCCTCCCCACAGCTGACGTGGCGCGCTCCATGGGTGCCAAGGTGGTGATCGCCGTAGATGTGGGCAGCCGCGACGAGAGGGACCTGACCAACTACGGCGACGCGCTGTCTGGCTGGTGGCTGCTGTGGAACCGACTCAACCCCTTCTCACACGGCGTGCGCGTAAGTCAGCCTCACCTGTATGACGCATGGATCTCTCCAAGACCCAGAATAAGCCCCACATTGCATGCCTGTGGCTAGGCAAGGACAGGGATCAGACCCAAACCCTGCCCGGAGGCCTTCCAGTGACCAGTGTGGAGAGTAATGACTCTGGTATGGGTATGTAACCAGGGGGTGTGTGTGTGTGTGTGTGTGTGTGTGTTGTTTTCTGCAGGTGTTGAACATGGCTGAGATCCAGACGCGTCTGGCCTACGTGTGCTGCGTGCGTCAGCTGGATTTGGTGAAGAACAGCGAGTACTGCGAGTACATCCGGCCGCCCATCGACCGCTACGGCACACTGGATTTCGGCAAGTTTGATGAGATCGCAGTAAGTCGTCCTCTCCTCATTTCTCTCTCTCTCTCTTTCTCTCTCTCTCTCTCTTTTTATGTCAGATCTTTTTCACGCAAATGGTGTATAGACAAAAGTCTGTGGTCGATTGATGATATCGGTAGCCTGTTGTTACCTGGTGATAAGTGGTTATGTTCTTGGTGTGGCCTTTAATATGGTGTGGGGGTAGCAGGGATGGGGCATTTTTAGGAGTCCTTGATCAATGTGATGGTTCAATATAGGGGTTTAAACATTGAAACCTCTCTATCCCTCTCTCTCTCCCTCCCTCCCTCCCTCTCTCTCTCCCTTCCTCTCTCTCTCCCTCTCTCTCTCTCTCTCTCTCTCTCCCTCCCTCTCTCTCTTCCTCTCTCTCTGTCTCTCTCTCCCTCCCTCTCTCTTTCTCTCTCTCCCTCCCTCTCTCTCCCTCTCTCTCTCTCTCCCTCCCTCTCTCTCTTCCTCTCTCTCTCTCTCTCCCTCCCTCTCTCTCCCTCTCTCTCTCTCTCCTTCCCTCTCTCTCTTCCTCTCTCTCTGTCTCTCCCTCCCTCTCTCTCTCTCTTTCTCTTTCTCCCTCCCTCTCTCTCGCTCTCTCTCTCCCTCCCTCTCTCTCCCTCCCTCCCTCTCTCTCTCTCTCTTTCTCTCTTTCTCTCTGTGGTTCTGTTCATCTTTGTCCTGTCTCCTGTCTCCTGTCTCTGCCTGTAGGATGTGGGCTACCAGCACGGGAAGACGGTGTTCAGCGTGTGGCAGCGCAGCGGGGTGGTGGAGCAGATTCTGAAGGACTGGCACCAGGAGGAGTTCCACAAGAGCAAGAAGAGTAACGTGAGTGCACGTGCACTTCTCCTCTGTGACCGCTCTCATTAGCACGTGCACTGCTTCTCCTCTGTGATCTCTCTCATTAGCACGTGCACTGCTTCTGTGACCGCTCTCATTAGCACGTGCACTGCTTCTGTGCACTTCTCCTCTGTGACCGCTCTCATTAGCACGTGCACTGCTCCTCTGTGACCGCTCTCATTAGCACGTGCACTGCTTCTGTGCAAATCTCCTCTGTGACCGCTCTCATTAGCACGTGCACTGCTTCTCCTCTGTGACCGCTCTCACTAGCACGTGCACTGCTTCTGTGCACATCTCCTCTGTGACCGCTCTCATTAGCGCGTGCACTGCTTCTGTGACCGCTCTCATTAGCACGTGCACTGCTTCTCCTCTGTGACCGCTCTCATTAGCACGTGCACTGCTTCTGTGACCGCTCTCATTAGCACGTGCACTGCTTCTCCTCTGTGACCTCTCTCATTAGCACGTGCACTGCTTCTCCTCTGTGACCTCTCTCATTAGCACGTGCACTGCTTCTCCTCTGTGACCTCTCTCATTAGCACGTGCACTGCTCCTCTGTGACCGCTCTCATTAGCACGTGCACTGCTTCTGTGACCGCTCTCATTAGCACGTGCACTGCTTCTGTGCACATCTCTCATTAGCACGTGCACTGCTTCTGTGCACATCTCTCATTAGCACGTGCACTGCTCCTCTGTGACCTCTCTCATTAGCACGTGCACTGCTTCTGTGCACATCTCTCATTAGCACGTGCACTGCTTCTGTAATTGAGTTTTGCCTCGGAGACACTGCATGAGATTAACAATTATTGTAATGGACTATACTGCAATGCTTTCATGAATTATCACAACAATTAAGTCACCAACGTTATTAGTCAACCAGATGTGGCCTCTTGGTTAGCGAACAAACTGCTTTGAATGTTTTTCTTCAGTGCAGGCAGCAGACTGTTGTATGTGTTTGCTTGTGAGTTTGTTCGTTTTGTTGTGCTAGTTGTTGCTTCGGTGATTTCTTCTTCTATTGAGGTGAATCTTTGTGTCCTCAGGTGCTCACCTGCCCCAATGCGTCCTTCACTGATCTGGCAGAGATTGTGTCTCGGATAGAGCCGGCCGTCAAGCAGCCTGCCCTAGATGGTAAGAGCAGGACCTCACGAGAGACACAGTATTTTTCAGCGTCACTTTAAAAAAGTCCCAATTCTTCTTCTACGTTAGATCGCTACGTGTTCCCCTTCCCAACCCCCCAACCCCTTACCTCCTTCACCCCTTCATAATTCTCTCTTCAAACAGCAGATGAATCGGAGTACCAGACTGACTATGACGAGATGCTCTCCGACTTCGACTTCAGCGAGCACACTGAGGATGAGACAGCCGACACAGGAGACACAGTAAGGCTCCTGGCCACTGAGATGCCTGCCAGACAGAGCGTAGAGGAGGAGACAGTTAGCGACAGTGGTACAGGAGGTAGAGAAGTCGTTTAGTAATCAGAAGGTTGTTGGTTCAATTCCCTGTCGAAGCGTCCTTGAGCAAGACACTGAACCCCTAATTGCTCCTGATGTGCAGTGTGCCATCAGTGTAAATGTAAAAAAATGTGTATACATCCTTGTAAGTCGCTTTGGATAAAAGCGTCTGCTAAATGTAAATGTAAATGTAAGTTAAACAGAGAGTTGAAACCCCCATATTAGACGGCCACACTCATGCACACATTGCTTCCTTGCTTGGGATCAGCTTGGAGCATCAACACATTATTTCTGATATGGAAAAAAGTCACGCTCTTCAAATTGTGTGAAAGTTAGATGACATACCTGTTTACCTGTACTCTAGACTACAGAAGGACCTGCCCCTATGCCTATGGTTGCTTCTTAATGCCTTCTGTGTCTCACCACACTTGAATGAATGTGTTCTGGATATTTTCTGCCTCAGTGATCTTGATACTCATTTTCTCAAGACAGTTTTCCAGACAGACAGAGATACAGTATGCTGTAATGTGTCAAATTTGCCCCCATCTTACTGTGTGTGTGTGTGTGTGTGTGTGTGTGTGTGTGTGTGTGTGTGTGTGTGCGTGCGTGCGTGCGTGCGTGCGTGCGTGCGTGTGCGTGTGCGTGTGCGCGTGCGTGCGTGCGTGCGTGCGTGCGTGCGTGCGTGCGTGCGTGTGTGTGTGATATGTTCCTCTCTGTGTCAGGATGAGGACATGGGATTGAGGCTCCCACGTTACCGGCTGGCAGACCCCACATCCTCATTTCTAGGATCATGAGATGCGGCGACTGTCTCCACTCGGAAGCGGATGAATGTGCACCCTCTGTTGTCATTAGTTATCCATAAAGTAGTTATCAGTGCAATACTTTATTTAATGAATTTATTATATTCTTCTATTTTATACCTAATTGAAGGGGTTTTCCTAGTGCAGTAACTTTTGGGACATTGTTCCCTGAACAGAGATTGACTTGTCCAGGACAGGCAAAAGGTCTGATTCAGGCGGAGATGATTAGTCCTATTGTGTCTGATTTCAGTGTGAACCTGGAGGTTTCTGGTTAGTTGTTAAATTATTTGGGGTACTTACTCACTGGAGTTGGAAACAACATTGGAGAAAAATGGGAACTTGATAAGAACATGTAATCTGGCATTATAAGGTGTCATTTTTACATTCAGGTGAAATTTGAATACTTGGTGGTATATAAGGCTGCCACCGCACAGTTACACTACACTACACTTCACTAGTACACTACACTAATACACTACAGTATTTTATATGTGCACAGTATGTTTACTGTTCTCAAGTTGGTCTAAAAAATACAGTACATGTGTCCTGTTTATGCAAAGTTTTGATGTATTTTTAGGTGTTCAAATAGTTACATGTACATGTTGGTAAATAGTTTTAACATTTTACACAATACATGCCTAATCTAAAGCCTAATATCAATGCAATTTGTCAGTGTTTCGATGCTGACACCACTGTGATTTTTTGATGGCTGCTATTTTTAATGTGTTAAAGCAGGTCAAAGAATCAAAAAGGGAAAGACACCACTTGTGCTTATTTTGTTTTATGATGACTGAAAGGTTCGAAACAAATCATTTCACTTTGTTTTTGTTGTTCTGATTGTTACACAGATGCCATATGTATGCTGAACAGAATGAGTCATTTCATAAGCTAATCATTTTAACGAGGGTATTTGTTTGTTTGTAATTAAATTGTGTGCTTGCCATTGCCTTTATGGGGGTATTTAGGATTTCCCATATAAAACTAATCCAATACAAAATAGTTGTGCTTTTGTTCTCTCCAAAAAATTGTATGGGTTGATGCCCTCGCTTTTGAGCTGAAGGTGTAAACTGAATTTAGTCTTAAGTGTAACATTATTTATGACATTTTTGTTTTCGAAATGTTCATTATTTGGATCCTTAGAACGTTGGAGTTTCCGAGCAAGTCAAAAAGTAACATGAGTGCGTTCTATTACTTTATGACGCATTGTGGGCGTGGTTACATCTTTTAAATTTGACGAGAAAGCGAAAAACGTATCGTTTCTCGGACGCCATGGATTCAGCGGACACAGAGACTGTAAGGGGGCTTCCGCTGCGGGAGCAGAGAATTCGTATTCAACAACTAGGTAAAATGCCACGTTCAGCAGGCCCAGTGCAGCTGCAGTCTGTTTCTGTGAATGTTGGAATGCCCTCTGTGGGCCTATGTTAAATTCAAAAGAAAACAAACTTACTAATGCTCCATGACATGTTGCTGTTCTTTTATATAATTTTGTGTTGAAAGTTCTCGGATTTAAAATATTAAAACATATGTTGTAGGCTAGCTGATTGCATCCAACATCAGAACTTCAACATCGATGTTGCAGTTGTGGACTACACATATTTAGTTAGCGTTTCACAATACCCCTAGGCTACTTCCGTTAGTTATGTGAAAATAATTGGATTGATGATGTCTTTGCGGGCAGATGTCCGTCCGTTTTAGTTATAAATACATATATATAAGATAAATAAACAGTACTTAAGTAACAGACAGTTATTAAGTAATAAACAGTCAATAATCATTTATTGAAGATAAACCGTATATCCTCATATGTCTACGTGGTTGATAAAGTAGGCTATCACAACTTCGAGTTTTTTTCCACATACCCTCAATAGAGAAAGAGTCCGAACACAATGCAGCAAGAGAGATCTTGGAAAATGACCACAAACTCCCTCGCGATGCGAAGACACTGGGCAATTATCTGCTAGATCGAGGGCCCGCCCTCCAGGTAACGTTGAAGTAGCCCACTCCTTACAACAACAGGAGTATTTTCAATACCGTTTTGTTTTAATGTCAGAGAAGATATTTAGCTGCGCTCTAACTTGTACGCTGTATGTTGAGCGTGTCCCTCACCTCATTTACAGAGAAATTGCAGTGTTTTACTTAGATGTGTGTGTGTGTGTGTGTGTGTGTTTAACCCAAGAACATCGTGGAGAAGCAACAGCGTCGATTGTGCACCCTGGTTGAGCAGCACAATGGCTTGCAGTACACACTTCGGTTAAGAGAGTCCCAGCTGCTGGAGATGGAGAATACCATGAAGAGTCTGGAGCGGCACAGTAATCCAGATCCGAAAAAGCGACATTATGATCAGGCAAGAATAGCCCCTGTCGCTAGGGACGATGACACCGATAGAATATAACAGCAGTACGGCCGTAAGAGTTCAGCACCAAGGCCAGCGCTACAAATATAAAAAAATATCCAGGACCTTGGAGAGTTATTCATATGGAATTGTCTTAGTTCTTGTCTACAATGTCGGATGTGAATTATGATTCTAGGTTCACTTTGACTGAATGGCTTCTGTGGTGTTGTAATGTTATAGTGTTATGCATTATCAGTTTGCTGTGACAACAACAGATGGCCCTTGCGATAGTAATTAAATAAAACTCCACCTCTGTATCTCCATCTGTCTATCTGTCTGTGTGTCTTCTTATATTTGCATGCAGAGTGTTCGACTGTTGGAAAACTGTCTTGAGAAAATGAGTATGAAGATCACTGAGGCAGAACATATCCAGAACACATACATTCGAGTGGAAGAGCACATACACCGGGTCTGTATAAAAGTCTCTCTTTCTTACACACACAAACACACACACACATCCTTTCCATACGCACCTTTAACATATCATTACTATCATTGTAATATACAGGCAACATAACTGAAAAAAAAAACACAAATACATGCTGTTAATAAATGAAGTGTATGTGCTGGTTGTACTCAAAATCTTTCATCTGGTCTCTCTCTCTCTCTCTCTCAGGAAGTGAGGGAGATGCCCCAGGTTCTAGACAAACTACAGTCTACTGTGATGCGTGGCCAGACGGAGCTCAGTGAAGTGGCCCAGATATCTCAGTCCGCCCTGGCCGCAGTGGAGAGCACTAAGGTTGGGTCTCGCTCCAACATTCGGGGCCAATTTGAATTGAAATCAGTCAAACCAAGTTTATTTTTGAATGCATTCCTGAGTTGGATTCCATATCCCCCGTACTGAATTTGATTGAACTGAACTGAATTTGAATGCTCTAGATTGTAGATTGAACTGAACTGAATTTGAATGCTCTAGATTGTAGATTGAACTGAACTGAATTTGAATGCTCTAGATTAAAGATTGAACTGAACTGAATTTGAATGCTCTAGATTGTCGATTGAACTGAACTGAATTTGAATGCTCTAGATTGTCGATTGAACTGAACTGAATTTGAATGTTCTAGATTGTAGATTGAACTGAACTGAATTTGAATGCTCTAGATTGTCGATTGAACTGAACTGAATTTGAATGCTCTAGATTGTAGATTGAACTGAACTGAATTTGAATGCTCTAGATTAAAGATTGAACTGAACTGAATTTGAATGCTCTAGATTGAAGATTGAACTGAACTGAATTTGAATGCTCTAGATTGTAGATTGAACAGAACTGAATTTGAATGCTCTAGATTGTAGATTGAACGTAACTGAAGTTTCAAGGCCCCCCCCCCCCCCCCCCCCCCCCCCCCCCCCCCCCCTGGGTCTCCGCATGGAGAGGCAGTGAGAGTGGTCCTTGCACGCTCTTCTAGGGAGGTTCTGGTTTTGTAACGCCTCTGTATGGCCTGCAGGGAATGCTGGTCCAGTTGGAGAGACAGCTGATGACGGAGCGGCAAGTCATAGATGGCAAGCTGAACACCAAGCACCTGGAGAAAGAGAGAGGGGTGGAGGGACGCCTGGAAAGAGAGGAGGGCGACAGGCGCATCAGCCGTGCCTCAAACCGATCAAAGGACCAGGTCAGCAGAAAAAGAGAGAGAGAGAGAGAGAGATGGGATTTCCTTGCTCACAATGTCATTGCATGGATAAAAGCCCTACCATTTTGAAACTTTGTCTACTTTGTCACTAAAATGTCCATTTTGTTCTTATGACAACAGAAAAAGTCAATCATGCCCAAAGAAGACCTCACTGACACCATTGATCCCGTTGGTGTCCGAGGTATGTATGGTAGTACTGTGCTTTAACAGTTATTCAGTAGATTTGTTCAAAACAAGTCGCAATACATTTGACACTTTGATTGACCAGTGTCCACATGCACACATTAAAGGAAGCATTGTGTCTTTGATTGACCAGTGTACACATGCACGAATTAAAGAAAGCATTGTGTCTTTGATTGACCAGTGTACACATGCACGAATTAAAGAAAGCATTGTGTCTTTGATTGACCAGTGTACACATGCACAAATTAAAGGAAGCATTGTGTCTTTGAATGACCAGTGTACACATGCACACATTAAAGGAAGCATTGTGTCTTTGATTGACCAGTGTACACATGCACACATTAAAGGAAGCATTGTGTCTTTGATTGACCAGTGTACACATGCACACATTAAAGAAAGCATTGTGTCTTTGATTGACCAGTGTACACATGCACACATTAAAGGAAGCATTGTGTCTTTGATTGACCAGTGTACACATGCACACATTAAAGGAAGCATTGTGTCTTGCAGTGGCCCAGAAGTCACCCACTCCAACCAACACACAGCAGTCCCACATGAAAATGGCGAAGGAAATGGATGATCTAAAGGAGGCCCTCGGCTGCACTGACCTGCAGGTAGTGTGTGTGTGTGTGTGTGTGTGTGTGTGTGTGTGTGTGTGTGTGTGTGTGTGTGTGTGTGTGTGTGTGTGTGTGTGTGTGTGTGTGTGTGTGTGTGAATGATCTCATAGATTTATACCTCATGCATCGATCACCCGTAACTGTGCAGCTCAAGGGAAAGAATGAACACAGAAGTCCATCAGCAGACACCACCCTGAACATAGATCAATGCAGGTGTGCAGAGCCACAGGATTAGCACTGATCCTCTGCTGAACACAGATCAGTGCAGGTCTGCAGGTCTGCAGAGCCACAGGATAAGCACTGATCCTCTGCTGCCTGCTGTGCCTGCTATGTGTCCGTCCACAGGAGCTGGAGAGCAGGCTGGTGTCCCAGACGGCCACACAGCAGCAGCTGCACACCCAGATGAAGCAGTGCGAGGAGCGGGCGGCCCAGAAGCAGGAGGAGCTGGCCGCCCTGGAGCTGCAGTACGCCCAGATCAAGTTCAACCCCGGGCCTGGCTGTGAGAGGTGAGACCCCACACACCAGTAGCATCATCATTCACAAAAAGTAACAACAGTTGTTCTACAAAGATTGCACCCAAAAAAAAGGTATGCTGAAAGGATCTGATTAGAAGTGAATACTGGTGCAAAGCTGATCACAGTGTTTTAACGACCCTACTGTGCCAAGCAGCACTGCGCTGCATAACATAGGTCTCTCTTGTAGTGCATTTATACGTGTCTTCAATCATATCATAACAGATGGCATATCATTCAATTC
>NC_045158.1:26466757-26481905 GCF_900700415.2 Clupea harengus | reverse complement strand
ATTGGCTGTATTGGATGTCTGCGCCCTTAACTTGAGCACAGCTACCTGTTTGCGGCCCCCTACTACTACGGGTTCTCCAACAACAGACTGCAGGCCTACTGCAAGCAGAACCTGGAGATGAACGTCACAGTGGAGAACGTGCTACAGGTCAGAGTTCTGTTGGGCTCACCGGGCATCAGTCTACCTCTTAAACACACCCCAGCACTCGTATTCTTCATCTTAAAAGTCATCTTAAGCGAGCTTATTAGTCTTATTAAAATCTTAAAATGTATCTTAAGCGAGCTTATAAGTCTCATTCGTCACAGGTTTTGTTTTATGAACATTATGGGTTTTTATGTTAAAGACTTAAAAAAAAGTAGGTCTAAAAAAAAGTAGGTCTAGTACTAGGAGCTTACTTTTTAAAATATACATTCAGTATGTCCATCTCAATAAGCACTTGCTAATTCAAATATAATTTATATAATTCCTATATGTGTTTTCACATCCTGTCCTTGTGCTTGTCTCTGGGGGGGTGGCAGATCCTGGAGGCTGCAGATAAGACTCAGGCGCTGGACATGAAGAAGCACTGCCTGCACATCATTGTCCATCAGTTCATCAAGGTGGGTACGCTGGTGTGTGGGGCGCTGGGCGTCTGCTGGCTCACACTGAAGGGCTGAGCTTCATATCAGACCCGCAGCGCAGCGCAGCGCAGCGCACTCACAGGAGAGGAGAGGCTTAACCCCAGGGCCTGCAGGCTCAAGGAACATCCCAGCTTGACAGTGCTGTTAGCATTAGCAGCGGAGACCTAATTTGCCCATTAGGGATTTAGCTCGAGGCTCCTGAAGGGAGCGGAGATGAGTCAAATGCACTCATGGCTCTTTGCAAAGTTACTGTTCAGTAGAAATGAGTATAAGGCCTTTAATTTTTTTAAATTTTGTTATTTTTATAGTATTTGTTATGATTTTAGCTGTTTTTTCTTTTTCCTGCATGTTTGTCCTCGGCTTGTTTGTGCCTTGTTTCTGACCTTCATTATGTTTGTGTTTGTTTGTGTTGCCTCTTCTTCCTCTCTGGCAGGTGTCTCAGCTGCCCAACCTGCGCTCTCTGAGCCAGGTCCTGCTGCTGGACATCATCGACTCGCTGGCCGCCCATATATCAGACAAACAGTGTGCCGAGATGGGCTCCGACATTTAGATACGGACCCGCTCCCCTCCCCTCTACTCCGTCCCGTTTTGCCACTTTCATTTTCACACTTGAGGTTTTTTCCCCTTAAAATCTTTCTGTTGCTGCTCCCTGTTGGGCATGCTCTTTCTCGCGTGTCTGGTCTTTAAGCACCTCATGGGGGTCCTGCTGCCCGTTTGGGTCGTGCCATAGCGGGAGGTCTGTCAGGGGGTGCCTGGCCAGAGGTGTCATGTGGAGACCGTGGAAGACTCAGGCAGGGAAGCCCCAAGCAGCCACGGTCCAGCTGAGCAGCACAGAGGGCCGGTATACTAGTGAGTGCTGTAGGCTTCAGTGCTCCAGCCCTGCGCAGAGACATGTCCTCACATTTAGCCACTCTCCTCAATGGTCTCCTCACAGATTAGCTTTATCTACCATAATGTTCCTAAAGGCGAGAGTGTGTGTGTGACTCTGTCGAGTCCCAGTTCAAGGTGAATTCTGCAGGTTTTTGTTTGTTGTGAAGAAGGCTTCAGGACCTGTGGTGTAGTGCTAAGGACACCAGGGAAAGAGTGGTTCTCAAGATTTCCACGCTTAACCACGCGTCTTATGTTTGTGTGTTCGGTGCATTTTTGTTTGATTGTCAATAAAGGAAAGTATGGCTGAATGACAAAGAAACACTGGAGAGGAAAAATGCATTTTGGATGCATACAATACTCAGTAATACTCTTCAGAGAACACTTAGTGCCTTTAGCATTACACCATAGTTAAGAGGAAGTTGTATTTTCCAAATGCAAAAAACTATGGACTATATGTGTTATAGAAAAGTAATGGTTAGTCTGCTTTCTTCAGAAAAGCTGAATATTACCCAGTAGTTATGCCATTTTACTGTATTTATTCAGATCCATATACAAGTCTCTTATTGATATAGGCTTTAATGGTTTGGTGTCGTGTTACAGTATCGTTTAAGGCTTTAAGCCTTGCACTGTAATGTCAGATATCTGAAGGCAGAAGCATCCTAAAGATGACACTTTTTTTTTTTAATCATGTAAATTTAACCTGTGAAAACACAGTAAATGTAAATATAATCAATATTGTGTGGTCCCTGCGTATAAACCAATGTACAGCTTTGCTACCATTTATTTGTTTTGTAGTCAAATCTGCTCCATTATTATTCCTGTTACAGAACTGTGTACATGGCTCTGTGTGCTCAATGCCTTAATAAACCATTACTGTCACCGTCACAGTCTTCACTTCTGACTTCTTCTTCTATGTGTGGAATGGACTATTTTCAAGTCGTATGACAGCAATGTCCACACAATATATGTACTTAATTGTTCTATGGGCTTTCTGGCTTTTCTAAGCATCTTGCAATGTTTACCTCGTCAGGCAAGGTGTAGGACCAGAGAAAATCTCCTCATAAATGAGAGATGCTTAACGAGTCTTCATCAACTGATCCTTGATTTTGAGGTCTCTTCCTGTCTCTCTTCCGGTCTCCCTTCCAGTCTCTCTTCCAGTCTCTCTTCCTGTCTCTCTCTCTATATTACCTGCTTGGGCTGGTCACCATCACACGACCACCTTCCCTGCGCTGAAACCTAAGAGATGAAAAGGAGCTTGACTGTGACCTCCAGCACAATGGCCCTTATTCTGCCCCGACACAGACCCTCCAGCCAGGGCTGCACCTGGACCCTGACACCCACACCGTGTGGCCCCTGCCTGGACGCATGCTCTTCTCTCTCGGAGGCAAACCACACCGTGTGGCCCCTGCCTGGACGCATGCTCTTCTCTCTCGGAGGCAAAGGGGAAAAGGCACTCGGTGACAGTTCCCATCTAGGCCACAAGATTAGATTAGATTCAACTTTATTGTCATGGCACATAGTACAAGTACTGAGACAGCGAAATGCAGTTTAGCATCTAACCAGAAGTGCAAAGAAAGCAGAAAAGTGCAGAGTATGAGTATATGTATGGTAGTAATATATAAATAAATAAGATATATACAGTATGAAATAAGATATGCGCAGTGTGAACAGTATTGATAGTATAACTGTGGCAAAGACTATGAACATGAGCAGCAATATTGCTATTTAGCAGTAGGTAGTGCAGATATGACATAAAGATGGAGAGGCTTTGTGCGTTTGACATGCAAACTGGCCTCTTGAGATACAAAGATCAGTTCCAATGTTTTGTTGAGGGATTCCCATGGTTCATGGTTAGAAGGGGGAATTGATTTTTTTTTAATCTAGGGCTCACCTATATTGTCACCTTCATTTCATGAGTTTCTAATAGTTAAGCTAAAAATAGCAATGGATGACTATTTGATAAGGTTAAACAATGAAGGTGATTATAGCCTCTAAACTGAAGGGGACCTTTAAGCTTCAGTGGTTAATCCTTGGCCTTTACCTGCGTAAATTCGACCTGTCTGTCGGCGGGTTGGGTTACCTCAGACATGGTAGCGATAAAGCAGCACACAATGTGTCTTTCAGTTGGCCTTGGTGATAAGTAGTGGTGATAAGGCAATGGAAATCAGTGCTCGAGCGTCTCACTTACAACACATTTAGCATCAAACTAAACAAAAGTCTGTCCATGGGATTTAATGGTTGTGTGAGTTTACAAATTTGCTACTCAATGGTCAAATTGTGGAGTGCAAGAAATGCATACTGTTCACTTGTTTTGTAACTAGGCCGTTCCTCCGAACCAGGGCAAAGCACTCCCGAGGACCAGATTCATATTTTCCCCGAGTGATTAAAGACTTTGCGTTTGTTAAGGTGGAGGAACTTTAGTCAGGGGAGTGCAAAAGCCATTCACATATAGGACATATCATTTGCTCCACTCCCCACACTTTTCCTTTGGCTTAGTCTATTCGTACTCTTATTAATAATGGATAGCCCCTGTAATGGAGAATGTATGCTGAGAGCCAAGTCAAGGTCAAATGTCAAGATGCCGTTTAGTTTCTTTTGAATGCGTGTCCGTTTGCCGGTGGAAATCAAACCAGAAGCTGGCTAAGTGTCTTAGGCTTTTGGGAGGCCTAGTGCTGTTAAAGCACAAGCTGCCATTCATACGGATGCGACACCGGAGCCTTCTGGCAAGCCAACAGGCTTTCTGCAGATCCCCTCCGAAGCGAATGGAGGGAGACATCGGGGAACAAGCTTCCCACCGGCCCTTCTTTTGGTCATCCGTACGCTTTCGAAAAGTATGAAAGGGAGGACTATGGCACCTGCTCAAAAGAAGGAGCGTAGCCCTTTGGAAATACGCTTTTGAAGGGCTTTTTTTTCTCCCCTTTTGGGGCTTGCTCCTTCAGGCTCAGCGGACTCGAGTTTCCATCCTTGGAGACTTTTGTGTGCACACACCGTCCAGTTTAGGGCCGGACATATCCACTTTCATGTCCAAAGAGTGCCCATTGTTGTCCTTGACGATATTTATCGGCATGACAAGACAGAATGTCTGTTGAAATGCCTCCAGGGCCTTGGCTTATGTGGCGGTCAATCAAGTGCATCTTTATTAAAAGTTTAGTGGAAAAGGGCCAAGATGGGATGGGCTAAGGATACAGACATGTAGGGAGGGACCATCGGGTGGCATGTTAATTCCTGTTGGAAAGGAAAGTGGGCCACAGAGGAGAGAGAGAGCGAGAGAGCGAGAGAGCGAGAGAGCGGAGGTGAAAGAGCAAGACGAGAGAGAAGGATGGTGTTTCTAACCACCAAGCTCGTGGAGAGAGTGTCCCTCTTCGTGTCTTTCGGGGGACTGGTGACCTCGTTCGTCACGTTCTTCTTGCCCCTGTGGAAGACCCTCAACTCGGACCTGAACGAGATGGAGAACTGGTACGAGGGGCTGTGGCACATGTGCATCTTCACAGAGGAGTTGGGCCTGCACTGCAAAGCCTACGAGTCCACCTTGGCGCTGAGCGCTGACAAGCTAGCGTCGCGGGCGCTCATGTTCATCTCCATAGGCACGGGGCTGCTGGGGGTGCTGGTGGCATTCTTCGGGCTGGAGGGAGTCAACGTCGCGCGCGGACACAGGCGACTGAAGAGGGCTCTGCTCATCACGGGAGGGGTCCTCATCTGGGTGTCGGGCCTCACCACCCTGGCCCCCGTGTCCCTTGTGGCCTATTTGACTGTGGTGGAGTTCTGGGATGAGAACATCCCCGACGTGGTGCCGCGCTGGGAGTTTGGCGAGGCCATGTTTTCGGGTGGATCGCGGGACTCCTTCTGGTGGTTGGTGGGTCTTTCTTGTTCGTGGCTGTATGTATGGGGGATTACGAGGCGGAGCAGGCTGAAGATTTAGCCTTCTCGAAGGAGACACCAAGGACACAGTACTACCTAAAGACAGAGGTCCTATAGATTGATTCGCCGCCGTTGAAGGACTGGGCGTGATAACTATCTGAGCTTTAAGATTAATGAAACCAAGGTCAGTTGCAGGACATTTGGAAGTCACTGCTGAAAGCCTATCCGAATATCTAGCTTCCAGAATTATAAAATGGCAAGAAAATGTTTTACTTCTTTAATGTAAAAAAAAAATCCGAAAGTTATATTTTATGGCAAAACTGTATTTTTACCTCTGTTGAATGGACACGCAAAGGTAATTTTCATTTGACCTTTTAACAGTGTAATTTAAAGCTTGCTGAGCATTGAAGTATTTTCAGAGTCACTCCTAGAAAACCTGCATCATCTGTAAATTTGGGAAAGCTCAGCATGATTCTCTGTGCACCGTCTATGCCTGCCTGAGATTGTAGGGATCTCTCTTCTCCTGCTCTCATCCAAAGCACAGGATTTATGTCCACCGGGTCAGGTTGAGTGTTATATTTTACTTGCAAACCCATTAAAATGAAATCATTCCGTACTTTAAAATACTTTTCTTCTTCTATCTGTGTGTAAAATTATGTCTCAACTTAAAAGATATATTCAAATTCCGTTTCATTGAAATCTTCCTTATTCTCTGTGGTTGCCAGGACGACTCCGTAAACACAATTTAAGGAAGAAAGAAAGAATGATTGAATCCAGTGCTGCTTAGCTGTGCTTGCAGTTCTCTTTCTTTAATGCTGATCCCGTTTAGCAATTTGTAACATAAATTACACACGGTAAAACATACTCTATGCAAGTGTTGTAAACAGAAATAGAGAGGAAAAAATAGAATTCTAAAGCCCCTTCACCATCATATAAATAGAACTTTTGGCTGTGTAGAAATGGACAAACAAGCAGTCCAGTCAGTTGACAATAAAAATGTGTATCAATGGCAGAAATTAAACCACACACACACACACACACACACACACACACACACACACACACACACACACACACACACACACACACACACACACACACACAGCTTTGTGAATGACAGTAATTGAACGACATCCCCCCACTCCCTTCAGTTTGACCAGTTTATTACTGAACATGATACAAGCGCTCCCCTGCTATCTGATGGTGGGTGTCTGCAGCGAAAGAAGCAAATTGTAACAAACAGCCTCTTAGTGTCGGCTGTTGCCTTCAGGGTAATGAGTTGCACAGAATCTGACACTGCAAGAGGAGTGAAATTATTCTGTTTTAACACCACAATATTGATCTTAAAAGGACAAAAACCAATCGGCCTCATTAATTTTTAACACATTTCCCGAGGTCTCAAACAGTGGAGCTAAGTCTTAATATCAGACATTGATTTTAGTCATCGGGGGTTCTACTGGAGAGATAACAACATTGCAGGGTGCTGACATTAGAATTTAGCAAAGCTGCTACTATCAATAAATTATTCACTCACAAACTGACCTTTCTCTAATTAATGTTTATTTCATGAACATACGTGCTATACTATGTAGATACTAATGTAGATGTCATATGTCATGTGTCCCTCTTGCCCCGGAGGGGAGGGCATCGGTAATGTCTTGCCCCTCTATACCACAAGGATCCCTATGACTTTCCTTGCTGGCAAATACCAGTGTGCAATACCTTTGATGACCAGCAGAGAGCCTAGTGAGTGGATGCCATACAGACTGCTTACTGCAGCAGTGAAAAAAAAATGCAACACATTTTTGGAGGGATTTGTTTGTAATCTTTGCTTGTAGTCTTGTAGGCGTTAGTAGTCAGCTCGTGCCTCCCACTCTAACCTGAGAGTCACTTAGAAGTCCAAGAAAACAAGCACGAAAACTCGCACTAAATCTCTACGGCGCCTTGGCAGGACGGGGGACCACATGAGAGAATCATTGTGACAACCACCTCAAGATTACATTGTAAAAACTCTCCATTCCTTCACAAAAGCACCCTGCACTCTACATTTAGTTTGGAAGCCGAACAAACCTGATGTTTCTCTCCCACATTTGTCACACAAATATTCACATTCACTCATCCAGGGGTGTGTCTACTCCTGAGGAAGCCCATGACAAAATGACTCAACTAATGGTAATGATTTGTCCCAATCACAGTGTAATCTCACAAGAGTGATCTCATCACCAGTGATCGAGCATGACATGAATGTGAAAAGTGACATTGGTGGCCTTCTCTGGAATACATTTGCATTGAGCAGAGTCTGCACACTCACTATGCTGGTCAGTGTCTCTGCTCACTGAATCCCCTGAGGTCATACCCAGAGGACAGGTCAGTGTGGACAGACGGCCGGAGGGACCACCAACAGACCTGTGGACAGACGGAGACGGGTCAAGACTCTCATTTAAGGGTGAGACACAGACAACACCTGACAGAGGGACGAATCAAGCTTAAAGGGAATGCGACACCCCTGCTTTTCAGAGTAACTAAAAAAATAAAACCTGAGAGAGAGAGATATCAGGAGAGAGGGATGAAAGGAGAGTGTGAGACAGAGAAGGAGAAACGAGGAAGGGGGAGAGACAGTGTGAGACCCATGTGAGATGAGAAGGAGAAACGAGGAAGGGGGAGACAGTGTGAGACCCATGTGAGATGAGAAGGAGAAACATAAACTGTGACAGAAAAGTGAAATGGGGGGGGGGGGCAGAGAGTGATCAAAATGCCAGAGTGAATGAAACAGGGAGAGAGGTGAAAGAGAGAGAGAGAGAGGTGAAATAGAGAGAGAGAGAGAGAGAGAGAGAGAGAGAGAGAGAGAGAGAAGGAGAGGGGAGGGGAAAGTAGAGCGGTCTGTGAATTCATGCTGTGTTAGCATCCCCTAAGCAACTCCATCAATACTGCATACAGCTGAGAAACTGGCAAAGAGCCCTAGTGCTGCATTGGAGGGCTACAGTAGCGAGAGAGAGAGAGAGAGAGAGAGAGAGAGAGAGAGAGAGGGTGATAGAGAGAAAGGAGCTTACAGTGTGACCACTAACTGCTTCTTGCTGCTGTTCTGTTCTGTTCTGTTCTGTTCTGTGCTGTGCTGTGCTGTGCTGTGGAGCTCTCTCACTGGGACTCAGCCCCTTGTGTGGAACAACTGCATCCACTGCAGTCAGAGAGAAACAGAAGGAGCGAGGGAGAAGAGAGAAAGAAAAGGAGTGAGTAAGACTGGGAGAAACGAAGAGAGAGAGAGAGAAACAGAGAGAGAGAGAAAGAGAGAGAAAGAGACAACAGGAGCTGAGCACAGGAAGACACAGGTCAGGAGTACTCAGTGGGAAGAAGGCAGACCCACCGGGGGCAGGGATTGTGTCTTGAGGGGGGATCTGTGCTAGTATGTTAGCGCACTCCGCAGGATTGGCTAAACACCGGGGACTGTGACAGGACCTCAGTGCACCTGCTTCAGACAGGCTTTGGGTGAGTAGCTCTCTCTTCTTTCTCTCTCTCTCTCTCTCTCTCTCCCTCTCTCTATCTCTGTTTCTTTTGGTATGGATGGGAATTATGGTGATGAATTAACAGAATCAGTTCAAATGCTTGCTGATGAACTTGGAGAATGTTTACTTGATTTGTCAGGAACTGTAATTGCTGTGTCTGTGGTATGCGACGCTAAGACATCCCACACTGCTCTGACAAGGAAGTTGCTCGGTTTTGTGTACAGACAGATTTGACATATCAAGACAAATTACATGAATTCCTTTGTTTCCATAAACGTACTTAAATGAACTAAATTAATTTTTAACAAAAAAAAAAAAAACTTTCACATGCCCACATACACAGAGAGAACAGGGGAGAGAGAGATACAGCTTTAGTTACAGCTATGCAGTTGAAGGTTTTAAAGAACAAGGGAAGACAGAGCGCCATCCATCTTCGTCTAAATGTGTAAGCAATGACTGTCCATACTCTCTCTGTTATTGGCTAATGGTGGTCGGAGTCATTACCTGGTGTAATGTCGTTCTGGCGTTTGGCTTTCATACTTGCACCTGTCAATGTAAATGCTTTGACTTGACCTCGATGATTTAGTAGTGACACACTGAAAGATCTGGATGCTTCTAGTCACTGCTAGCTGTCACCAGTGGATTGCTACAGCAATCTGTCTAGGACTAAAATGGCTTGAAATAACTGTCACTGGAATAGATTCAAGTTTTGTAGTGTTGGATAAATAATGAATTTCTTAAAATAATAAATAAATACAACGACCACCATTAGAAGCAGATGGTGGTTGTGAATGGGCTTTCCCCCTCCTCAACTCTGAGGTCCTGGTGTATGCTTACAGTCAATCTCAGTTCTTTAGTGCTGTATCTGATCCTTAAGTGGTTGCGTACGGAAGAAATATGGATGGATAACCACCTCTGCACGTGGCCTCCCTTACCCACAACTGCAGCACAAGTTAGGCCAGCGAATTCCATCAACAAAGCTCAACCAACATGAACTCTAGTGCCCTTTTTGCCGATGGAAAAAACAGCTGTACTCCATCCATTCCATTCAAAAATGAAATTCTCCTCTCAGGGAAGCTGATCCCAAAGCCCTTATTCCTCAGTTCCAGGTCCTGGGCTCGTCATGGATGCCAGTTCTTTTAGTTGGGTTAAGGCTGAGTGAAGTTATGGTCAAAATGGGCGCGATTGTCGCTATTCACCTTTTAGACGTAATGTATTCACTGATCATGTGAAATTGGGGATTGTGGCTTAGTGAAAGCCCATAAAAACAAAGAGAGGTCCCCTGCAGTCTGGTATTACTCTAGCCAGAACATGCAACCAAGCATGTAGAACAAGTCACACCAATACCATTAGTTGCCATGCAGAATTGTTTCTTATTCTGGTGTGTATTATTGTGGAAATCTGATTAGCTGTAAATCCAATGTTTATTATACATTTGCAGTGTAATACTGGAAGCCCGAAGATATAACACAAGTCAGTCCAAAGCCGCTTTCCGTCCTGTGAAAATTACAACCTGGTACGATTTATCTTTTTTTCCTGCCAATTCAGAATCCTCTGTGTATTTGCCTAAGGAATTAACTAGATTTCTGAGTACCAGAGAAATGTATGAACAATAATTAACATTTCAATTTGGATAAAAAAAAATGTGTTAAACCCCCCAGGTTGTTGGGAGAATAGATTGGTTTTCTTAACACTGTACCCAGCTGCATGAAAAAAATACCTGAGAGTTGTGGAACTTCCACAACAGCAAATGTTGCTCCTCTAAGGAGTTCTATTTTAGCACGCTGGAGTCCGGAGCTCGGGGTAAATTCCGCTTGTTGTGCAAGCAGCTGCGGGACGCCATAATCTGTGGAGGATCTCTTATGGTTTATTTTCGTGTAAACGAACGTGAAGAAAGAGAGGCAATTGTGAAGATGTGGGACACACGGATGGAGTGGGGGAGGGAGTGTGTGTGTGTGTGTGAGTGTGTGTGTGTGTGTGTGTGTGTATGTGTGTGTGTGTGTGTGTGTATGTGTGTGTGTGTGTGTGGGGGGGGGGGATCAAGTGCTGCGTTTACCTCTTGCGAATGTCTCCCCTTATCACCTCTAGATCAAAGCAAGAGGCATAATATTTAACCAGTGCCTCATTTACCTGGGGAACAGGGGTCGGAAGATTGAGATAGGCCAACACATTACACTAACACAGTTGAGTGGCTGGAGCCATTGAGACTGCGGTGGCAATGTACCCTGAGGGCACACATCACTGTGTTTGGCCTTTCAGGTAATCGCATGTGTCAATTCATTTTTCCCATTGTGTGTGTGTGTGTGTGTGTGTGTGTGTGTGTGTGTGTGTGTGTGTGTGTGTGTGTGTGTGTGTGTTACCCGTTTCTACACAAAACACACTGCTGAAAGAAGACTTTGTTGGCTGTTGATTGGTCTGTTGTCTTGGTAGCTCTATAAAGCATTCTTCTCTTGACCACTACGGTGTTTATCAACTTTGGCAATCACCAAGCGTGTCATTATCTCTGTCCTTCAACAGACCACTACCCACTGCCCAGTCTCTTGTCCCCTGGGTCCAAAGTCTTAACACGGAGAGACTTTTTTTTTTAATGCTACGAGAGACCAGTTCTCTTGTCTGGGGTGAATTCACATAGGGAATCATGGTTAGCATATAGTATATGCATATGCTTCTAATAATAATGCCACCATAATATAGTGGTGACAGGCAACACTTGCATTCAGAGAGAAGCCTGAACGTTGGCTTATGGGGACGGGGAAATCACATGCTCCCTCTTTACCTGTGCACATTATATTGATCAGGTCACAGAGAGGTAGTTTGTACATTATTAGACCTGGAATGTATATCAGCTCGAAATTTAAACTATTCACTGTTAATCCTTTGAAAGACCCCCAAACCTTTTCTTTCTTCCTTTCTTCTGGTTTCTGAGACACTTTGGCATTGGCAGGTGTTTTTTGAGCACTTGCTTGCTATTTGCTATTTTATCCCCTAGCGTTGCAGGCATTGAGGTCTGTTTCCTACCTGCCACTTAGCTTAGCATGCTGACCCCACATCAGTCTGCTCCACATTCATTGCTAATTCCCCCATGTACATTCCAGTAAACAGCATTAGGTTTGCGAGAAAGTTAGCGAAGCTGACAGCTTGTTTGCTTGAAAGGGTATTAGCCCTGCTTGGGAAAAAGGCCCAACAGGGAGAAACTGAGGGTGGGGGTGGGGGTGGGATACGGTGTGTGTGTGTGTGTGTGTGTGTGTGTGTGTGTGTGTGTGTGTGTGTGGAATCTGCGTCATATGTTGTGAAGACCAAATCTGCTTAACCTACTTCGAGTTGGAGTGAAATATCTTCAGCTTGCTAGGACCCCAGGAAGACTATCAAGAACATTTCACACAATAGAGGCCCCCCTGTACTTTTTTTATTGTAAATAATATATGTCATGTGATGCTAGAGCTGGATGTTTGCTACAATGTTTCATTTGACCCAGTGAGGTTAAATAACACTCCAATGCAGCAGGAAAAGGATGCAAGCACAGAACTGCAGTTGCTATGGAGATGTTATGAGTTGTGCAGGGACTCGGATGCCCTCCTTCTGCCAAGGGTAGAGTATTATTGTGTTTAAAAAAACGTTTGTTGAACATAGAGGAATGCATTCTATTTTAGTTCTCATTCGAAAATAAGACACTCAACTTTGTTGGGCTGTTTACTTAAATGATGCTCAAAAGCTGTGAAACTCTAAAATAATTATTGAATTATTTAAATTTGAATCGTAAAATAAAAACTAGCAGTGTGCTTGTTCGATGTTGACATGTGACCAGAAAGTGATCAGTTGAGAAAAACGTAAGAAATGAACAGGAGCACTGATGACACCTAATTTGCCAGATCACTACCCCAGGATTCTTCCCTGTTTTGTTTAGTGTGGGAGCACACTGTTGACTACTCCTTCATTGAGCAGCCCTTGCCCCCCCCGCCCCCCCCCCTCTCTCTTTCTTCCTCACTTTAAGGAGAACTGTGGTGTGATCAGAATATTAATGGACCTTTTGTATTGTGTTTTAGTCAAAAAAGTTGCATTACAAATCAAACACTCGCACTTAATGTGGGACACCTACCAGTCTGTCACTGCTTGGCTCCCTCTTCTTTATACACATTAGTGTCTGTGGTGAAATATCCCAGCTTTAGCATTGTGTGGGTGAAATACCTTAGCAGCGGTGAAAAGGTTAATTAGCATGGCTGCAGGGATTTTTTTCCTCCCTCCGTTTTGTAACATGGAGGAACTTCTCAGAGCAGTTGTGGAAGCCTGGTGTCAGGAAGTTAATGGATGTCTTAATGATGTTAATATGTGACTATTTCTCGGCTGCTGCATGGAAAAACACTGCCAATTACCACTGCTGCTCTCTATGAAATGATGTGAACACACACACACACACACACACACACACACACACACACACACACACACACACACACACACACACACATACACATACACACACACACACACACACACACACACAGACACACACACAGACACACACAGACACACACACACACACACACACACACACACACACAGGCATTTTACACCCAGTAGGATAACAGACCCGATAGGTCTGTTCTGGGCTCCTTGAGTCACTCTGAATCATTGCCCCCCCCCGGAAATGGTTGCTAAGATATTCGCATTCAAGGGGACTCAATTCTGGCACACGGCCGTGGATTTTTCTTTTTTTTCTGTCCCATGAGCCAAGACACCTTATTTACCCCTTCACCCCCCTCCCCGCCCCATGCTTTGTGTTACCCTGTGAAGTTGACGTCCCTCACCGTGTCTTCCTTCAAATGTCAGCAGCCCATGTGGAGGGCCCAAGCGGTTCAGACGAGGGGCCAAAGGGAACTCACTTTTAAAGTTTGTCACCAGGGAAAGTATTGTGACAGAACAACATACCCACTGGGGTAGAAGAAGCCTTGTCATAGCTGTTTAAATGGTTGCAGCGCCGAGCCCGAATTCTCCCCTAAAATCCCTCCGCCTGTCAGCTCTGCCCCTTCCTGTCCCAGATGACGCAGCTTTATAACGCGATGGGATTAATTCTTTGATATGAAACAGAACAGCGAGGCCGGCGGTGTCAGCCCAGGCAATGTCATTCTAAGCGTGTGATTTTCTAGTGACACTTGTGCTGATGCAGGCCCTTTGGATGGCCCTGCTTGGCGTATTTGGGAAACATTGTGGCTCTGACATGGTAAGGATGGCGGACATTGTGGCTCTGACATGGTAAGGATGGCAGACATTGTGGCTCTGACATGGTAAGGATGGGGGACATTGTGGCTCTGACATGGTAAGGATGGGGGACATTGTGGCTCTGACATGGTAAGGATGGCAGACATTGTGGCTCTGACATGGTAAGGATGTCAGACATTGTGGCTCTGACATGGTAAGAATGGCAGACATTGTGGCTCTGACATGGTAAGGATGGGGGACATTGTGGCTCTGACATGGTAAGGATGGGAGACATTGTGGCTCTGACATGGTAAGGATGGCAGACATTGTGGCTCTGACATGGTAAGGATGGGGGACATTGTGGCTCTGACATGGTAAGGATGGGAGACATTGTGGCTCTGACATGGTAAGGATGGGGGTTCCAGGGTCTCATAGTTGCTGCAGCTTATCCATATACAAGGTTACTCCTCTATGCTTTATTTAACGAATCTTTCTCTTCTCTCTCTCTGTCTCTCTCTTTCTCTTCTCTTTCTATCTCTCTCTCTCTCTGTCTCTCTCTCTCTCTCTGTCCCCCGTAGCGTCTCTCTCTCTGTCTCTCTCTCTCTGTCCCCCATAGCATCTCTCTCTCTCTCTCTCTCTGTCTCACTCTCTGTCTCTCTCTCTCTCTCTCTGTCTCCCGTAGCGTCTCTCTCTCCCTCTCTCTCTCCCCCCCCTCTCCCTCTCTCTCTCTGTCTCTCTCCCTCTCTCTCTCTCTCTCCCCCCCCCCCAGTGTCTCTCTGTACATATGCTCTCAGTAAACTCTGCATTCATTATTCATCAGCATAGACCGAACAGTCTTCCTGAAAAGGAAAATGTCATCATGGCTCAGTATGATAAAATACGTCTTCCCACCCGTATTCAAATGAGCACTCAGTCCTGATTCCTCTTACTTGGTTCATGTACAAGCTGAAGAGCTTCACCTGGGTCTCCTGTGGCCATCTTCCCCTTACAGTACGCTCCATCAACTGGTTAAAAAAGTCACAGTAATACAATGCTACATTTACATTTAGCAGACGCTTTTATCCAAAGCGACTTACAAGGATGTATACACATTTTACATTTACA
>NC_045158.1:26433255-26466346 GCF_900700415.2 Clupea harengus | reverse complement strand
CTGCTGCATGGCTCCCTATCTGTGTGGTGCTTCACTGACGCATGCAGACTGCTGCATGGCTCCCTATCTGCTGCATGGCTGGCTTTCTCCTTCTGGAGGAGCTTCAGAATCGATGCAGAGTGATTAGTCATCAGACGGTGATTTCCCCAGTGATAAAATGTATGTCTGAATGCAAATCAGGGTGTGCGTGTGCGTGTGCGTGTGCGTGTGCGTGCGTGCGTGCGTGCGTGCGTGCGTGCGTGCGTGCGTGCGTGTTTCATAAACTGAACACCTGCATCTGAATTCTGCCTCTTTCAGGTATGTGGAGGAGCACATTCAGAAAACGGGAGTCGCTATAGAAACGCAAGGTTTTACCTTCATAACAAGTGGACGAAAAAGAGAGTCATTAACGGTAAGCTCTTGGTAGAATGGTTGCACCACCATGCCTGATTGTTGACATTTCAAGGGAAGGTTTTACCAAAGTCTCTGTGTTACACAGTATGTAAATGTATGCTAATCAGGACACTAACAAGTGGCTAGCTGAATATTATGTGTTTTTTTTATGACTGGAAATGATCTCCATAAAAGATTGAGGATGACAGGCTTGCATTGTCCTAGTGATCGCATGAAGGACAGTCGATAAATAACACCACTGTAGTAGGTGAACCCACAGACAAGTAGATAATGCTGAATGGCCATAGCCAGGGCAGGACTTAAGGCCTACTGCAGCAACACCCATGTGACTTCCTTAAGACTATCACACCTCTGTAAATGATAGCTAGCTGTGTAGACTGCACTTGACTGTTTTAATGCTACCGGTTTTAAAAGTATGAAGACGAAATGATTCCTGTGATGTGCTGATAATGGGAAAGAAAGGAAGGAAGGACGAACAAATGGCAGGAAGGAAGGAAGATAGGAAGAAAGATAGCACTGTATTAGTTTGTTAGCATAGTAGCACCTGACAGACTCTGTGTGTGTGTGTGTGTGTGTGGGGGAGGGGGGGGGGTGTGCACGTGTGTGCATACGTGCGGTGTACGTGTGTATAAGCGAGCGAGTGAGCAACAGTGACAGTGCTGGTTGTATGAGCGGCACACTGAGAGCCGGAGTGAGTGAGTGTGGGTGAGCGAGCCTGGAGAGCGGAGCTGCGTCCGGATGCTGCTGATGCTGATGCTGATGCTGATGCTGATGCTGATGCTGTTGCTGTTGCTGATGCTGCTGCTCCTCTCTCTCAAAAACAGGAGCGGCGCTTATGGACGGCAACTCTCGTCTCCGCAGCTCTAAACTCTCCTGCTCCTTCTCCCTTCCTCCCTCTCTCTCCTCTCTTCTCTCTTCCTCTTCCTCTTCCTCTCCTCCCTCTTTGTCTCAATCTCTGTCTGTCTAGAAGGTCTAGTAAAGGAGATGAAGATGAATTAGAGGAAAGGACCTGGAGTGGAGGGATTATCTGCTATATACAGGAAGGGCTTAGAGTCGACGCGTGGCGGAACTGTGAGCCGCAGAAAAGCCCCCGGCAGGGAGAGAGAGAGAGAGAGAGAGAGAGAGAGTGTCGCCCAGACTACAGGAGAGAGGGAGAGGGAAAGCGAGAGAGAGAGAGACAGAGAAGAAGAAGAAGAAGAAGAAAAAGAGGAAGAGACAGACCAGGCACTCCATTTATTAGGGCCTGCTTGTCTGCCGGCTGCTGGCAATTTTTCTCTCCGCATCGCTCTCAGTCCTTTTTGTTCTATCTTTCTCCCTGTCTTTTTTATTGTCTTTTTCTCTCATCAAGCTTGTCTCTTATGCGTGTCTTTCTCCTTCATCCTCACAGGGCAATGCAACGCTACACCTCTACCCCCATTTCCGACCCCTGCTGGAGTTTAAAGGTAGGGATTCATGTGATCATTTTGGGACCTGATTTCAGGGGCTGCTCCTCGGTGGCCAGGCTCTCCGTGTATCTCGGGCACTTGTAGATTGCTAGATGGATTGCTTCTGGCTCTGTTCAGCCGGCTATTTGTACTTCGTGTAGCCGTAAATGCTTAATGACAATGTGTTTGGGTGTGTGCATAAATGTAAAATGAGATTTTCGCATCATGCGTACATGTGGTTCAGAGGGGGGATATTTGCTCTGAAAAAGCACAATGTACATCTGTTTGGGTGATCCGCCAGTATATCTCAGTGCACTAAAGAAGGATTCGTGTCTTTTTCATAGTCCAGTGTGCTTCAGCCTAATGCCGAAGTGTTTGTCATGACTAATATTCACCTCTGAGTCATATCCTGTGCTATACATCGGCTCTCGTGTCTCTTTGCAGTAGCTTCACGCCCCCCTTCCCCGTCTCCGTTTGTGTTGTGTCCATTGCGTCAAGAGTGCATAAATGCATAGACACCCTGGGACACCTTGAGCAGATGGGTGGCGACACACCCGTCGTAGCCATAAAAAGGCCAGGGGCCGTGGGCGCCACTCGCGTCTGGCCCGGTGCTGGCTCGCGTCTGGCCCGGTGCTGGCGCACAGGGCGTGCCCGCGTCCGTGTCACCACGGGTGAAAGACAGCCCGACTGTGTGGCCGAAGCAGCAGCAGCTTTTTGCGCTGGGTTGATGTGTAGGCTGCCATGGCGTGTATAGGGATCGTGAGGGAGCGCAGTGAGGGAGTGAGTCACGCTCCCATTGAGAGCAGTGCAGTTGGGTGGGGGAGATGGGAGAGAGAGAGAGAGAGAGAGAGAGAGAGAGAGAAAGAAAGAGAGAGAGAGAGAGAGAGAGAAAGAGAGAGAGAAAGAAAGAGAGAAAGAAAGAGAGAGAGAGAGAGAGAGAGAAAAAGAGGGAGGGAGGGAGAGGGGGAGGGGGGAGGGGGGAGAGGGGAGAGAGGAGAGAGAGAGAGAGAGAGAGAGAGAGAGAGAGAGAGAGAGCGCGCGCTCCGTCGGCAGAAATGTCACATCCATTAGAGGCGGCCGTCTTAAAGACCCCCTCGCCACTGCTGCTGCCGCATGGACAGAGAGGGCAGGACAGGAGACGTCTCAGATATTGATACACACACACACACACACACACACACACACACACCTAGTACCTCTTCTCTCTTCCATATCCAAGCGTCTGAGGGTGACTCATCAAATCGTTGGTTTCAAATGACCCGCTATATGAAGCTCGTTTGATGATGTCGTCAGCGGTTATTATTGGTGCCGGCAAATGGGTGCTCTCGATTCTTCTTCGAACCGATGGAGAGTGGAGCGCTGAAAGATGCGACAAGCGTCGGCGCATCGACCCTCCTGCGCTGGTGCGCGAGAGCTTTGACTGGCGCATACTTCGGGTGTGGCCCGGAGCGAAGTTCAGGGTCGAGTCCCGGATCCCCCTAGCCAAGGTGCCATCGCTCCAGGAGCCCCGTCCCTGTTTGGGGGACTGCTGCTGGTTAGTTGGCCCTTGGCCCTTGGCCTTTTCCATGGGGCCAACTGGATACACACCCCAGTGCTCATCTTTAGTCACCCTAGCCGCCGTGGTCGGTGCCAGCAAGGAACGAGGATCGCTCCTAATTACCTTTTCACCTTTCAGATGGCTTACTGGCTTGGTGGCGATCATGGAATCCATTGCACACGGTTTAGCACGGCTGGCTTTACGTCTTGTCTGGCTAAATCTATCTAATAGGCTGGAGGGGAAAGGACACTAACCCTGGCCAGATATATATGTCTGTATATATATATATAGATACCCTGGTCAGATATATATGTCTGTATATATAACCCTGGCCAGATATATATGTCTGTATATATAACCCTGGTCAGATATATATGTCTGTATATATAACCCTGGCCAGATATATATGTCTGTATATATAACCCTGGTCAGATATATATGTCTGTATATATAACCCTGGCCAGATATATATGTCTGTATATATAACCCTGGTCAGATATATATGTCTGTATATATAACCCTGGCCAGATATATATGTCTGTATATATAACCCTGGCCAGATATATATGTCTGTATATATAACCCTGGCCAGATATATATGTCTGTATATATAACCCTGGTCAGATATATATGTCTGTGTGTATATATATATATATATATATATAATCCTGGTCAGATCCTCACAGCCATCTCTGGAGTGTGCCATGAGTTCACGATATATATATGTGTATATATATGTGTGTGTGTGTGTGTCCGGCCAAGTCAAAATGGTTATTTTTTTGGCAGTGCGTGTTTTGCAGGCTGGTGTGTATCATTGGTGTGCAGGCTGCGTACCTGTTAGTAATGGCTGGGAAGCCAGAGGATGGGCACGCGAAGAGAGATTGATGGACTGGCACGGGAGATGTGTCACTGGAGAGTAGCTGGCGCGAATGCCAATGAGGGTAAAGCGCATTAAAATCACAGGGAAGTGGTTTGTGCCGGGGCTCTGAACACCTGCCTCCATTTGATGAAAGAGTTTCAGTGTCATCTCCTCCCACCCCCACCGAAGACCCTCATTGCCATTTGATGGGTAGAGTTGGGATGGGGATGGGTGGGGGGGTCAAAACGCATTGCTTACTGTTTTCAGGTGGCCACTTGTCCACGGAGTGTTATGAATCGCCGGCGATTGGTTTTTAAGTCTGGGTACGTTTGCAGCGCGTTGCTTCACAGTCGTTCTTCACTGGCTAGCTTTATGTGTGTTCGTCCTAAAGCTGCCAGTTGAAGAGCTGTTGTGGGTGACCATGACAACGGGCAACGGTCAACGGTCGCCAGGTTTTTCCTGCGCGAGGAGCAGTGGACGTCTCGGATGATGTTCAGATGGGCTGTGCTGAGGCACGGGAGATGGAAAGTCTTGGGGGCGGCAGCTTTTAGGAATGACAACAGATTCTGTGTGTGCATTTGTCCCGTAAGGTGTCTCAGATGAAAAGTTGATTGTGCTGTGCAATGACAGATTATTGCATCGATTACGGATTTCGTCAAGTGCAGTGGTCAGCCAAACCTGGACTGGTTTCGAAACAGGCAGATGCTGCAGGAGGCTGCCTCAATTCCTCTGCTAAACTCAAGTGATTGACAAATCAGTGCTTTTGCAGCCTCGTGAGGGAGCACCTTTATGTATGAACCTAGTTCTGTATTTTAGGTGTTACGGACTACCTCTCAGCCGAGATCTCCACCTCCAAGCAGAAGAAGTTTAGCCTGGTCACCTTCGTGGACACTCCCGGGCTGGTGGACGGAGACATGATCTACCCTTTCGAAGTCAACAATGCCATCACATCGTTTGGTAAGGCACTGCTCAAGACAGTCTTGGGTAGCTACGTTTCACGTGCTGTAAAAAGAAAGTTTGATCTTTTTGCCTGCAAGGCTTGTCATAGTTTTTGACATATTCTAGATCGCCAATACCTATTTGGTATTAATTTTATATGCTCTGCTGAACTAAAGGAATATTTAAATAGAGAGAAGATTAAATTAAGTGATGCCCCTAAGGCTAAAAAATAAGATTTCCACCTGTTCCAGAAAGTACGTCTGTAAGTAGTTTGGTTTGGTGCAGTGGTCTGAGCTAAGGCTGTGTGTGCTTGTGTGTGTGTGTGTGTGTGGGTTTTTTTTACTACCAGGGCAACAGGCGGACTTGATCTTCGTGTTTTTTGATCCCATGGGGCAGGCACTGTGCAAGCGAACGCTCAACATAGTGGAGAAACTGAGCGAGACGTGCGGAGACAAGCTTCGCTTTTACCTCAGCAAGGCGGACGTGGCCGGCAAGGAGACGGACCGACAGGTGCACAGTTTTCTTCTAATGAATTGACACATTCTCTTCTTCACTCCATCCATATGTCTTAATGGTCTTAAGGCATGGCAGTGTTACTTCTTAAAACACCATAACAGCCTCCCTCAGTTTTATTTTCACAAATACATTTTTGAAAGTAGGATATTTTCTTATCTTTGCTTATTTAGCCCTATTAGGACCTGTTAACGGGAAACTATGACGTGGTCAGTGTACTCAAATAGCCGCAAATAGCTCGACTAATATCCACTCCAGCTATTTATCTGATCCAGTACCTCCCCCATAATGAGTATGTAATATGCATGTGCATCATCTTCTCCGACAGCACAGTACCTACAGTGAATGCCCCTTATCCTTTAAAGCAAATCAGAACTTATGAGAATCCAATACAATTATGAGTAGTTGCACGTCATGAATAGACCTTTTCAAGCATAACATTCGCTTCTCTCACATAGGTCCCTTATTGGTGTAAACCTCAATGTCCTATTTCATTCTATCATCCTATTGTATCACCCCATCCAATCCAATCAGAACGTGCTTCTGTCCATCCACCCACGCTTCAGTCTTCTGTCCATTCATCCGTCTGTCTGTCTGTCTGTCTGTCTGTCTGTCTGTCTGTCTGTCTGTCTGTCTGTCTGTCTGTCTGTGTCCCTCCACAGAGAGTGATGATGCAGATTGTTCAGGAGCTGTGTCGCCGCCCAGGGCTCAACCAGTGTGGCTTTGCGATGCCCACTATCTACATCCCCAATCCGCAGAAGGTGAGGCAACAGCGGGGCAACACCTGCTCACAGCCCTCACCTGGCAGGGGGAATAGCCATCTGCTTACAGACAACAGATGCCATTCATTCAGACTGGATGCTACGTGAGACTGTGAGACAAACAGTTTAGAAGAACAAGAGCAAGAACGCTTCACCGTAATTTAGATCGCAGACATAATGCTTCACCGTACTTTAAACGCTACATTTAGATCGCAGACATAATGCTTCACCGTACTTTAAACGCTACATTTAGATCGCAGACATAATGCTTCACCGTACTTTAAACGCTACATTTAGATCGCAGACATAATGCTTCACCGTACTTTAAACGCTACATTTAGATCGCAGACATAATGCTTCACCGTACTTTAAACGCTACATTTAGATCACAGACAGAAATTGACCATACCATGTCTCACTATCAAATAGCCGCACTGAATTATACAATTGCATACATTCACTGACCTATTCCAATCTGGTTTGATCAATGCCTCCTTTTTCAGTGCACTCTTCTCTAGATAGCCGTGCCATGAATGTTATTTTGAGCAGACATATAATGATATGTGTTTAATTCTGTTTTTACCCCCGTTTTTACCCCCGGTGTCACTTAATACCCCACCGGGTGGCCAGTATTGAATCATTAATTCAGCTGTACATACTGTTGATGTTCGAGGGTTTGGCGTGGAGGACCAGGGGTTTAGTGTTTCAGGGTTAGGATGCATCACTGGGTGCAAGAAGGCAACCAGAGACCCAATGCATCTGGATAGGCTAGTGATTAGTCATGCCTGCATCTGCAGACTGCTGGCTTCAGACTAGGGGGGGGCAGTGATTGGCTGCATCCATCAGTGGCACATGCAGGCGTGACTAATCACTAGCCCATCCCACGGTGCTGAGTCAGGTTGAGGGAATGTGCAACGCTGCTTTAGGTTGCGGTTGCTGTTGCTGTTTTTCTTTCGTTCTTCAGCAGGGACACTGGTTGTGATATATATAGATATTTTTTTATGTTTAACACCCAAAGCACGTAAATTATGAAAAAGACCAAAAAGACAACGAAACAGTGGAAGTTTTGTCAGGGCAAAGGCAGTTCAGAAGACCACTTTATTGCCTTTTACACAAACATTCTTCAAGTTTTGATGTCATAGTATGTCTCGTGTCTAAAGACAGGCATTCCCTGGGCTCTCCAGCAGCCACCCGCTTCATTTTATGTGTCTCTATTTCCAAAATGATTGTGCAAGAGGCATCATCCAGTTCTGTGAAATTGTTTTATGCATAGATCAAATCTAAACGATGATCGGAATCAGATATTTTTTGAAGGACTTCAAAGACAAACAGCGACAGGATCTATGTAAAAACATGTAGAGAACTCATCCAGGAGAAGTACATGCACACAGCTCTCTTGAGCATTTAGACTGCTTTAAATAACAAACTACATGTTAGGCAGTAAGTACACTCCCGTGGATACGGTCTGTGCACGGAGCAACAGTATTTTAAGGTAGATAGCCATTTAGGTAGAGGAATAAATGGTTATGAAGAGGCAGAGAAAACTACACACCTAAATAACCGTCTTTGCAGAAGAGTCTCTCAACGTAGAGATATTATTTCAAACACTGTTTTTGACTGAGTAAACCTTGGAGACACCCATGCGCACACTCGTGTCCGCATTGCACAAAGCTGTATCCTCGGGAGTATACCTGCCCCTTTAGTAACAGACCTGTTGTGTAAGGAATCTGATGCTCCCACAAGTAGAGTAATTTAGTCCTCGCTCAGTGACTGAGGAGCATTCATACTCATGTTCTTAGTCCTCGCTCAGTGACTGTGGAGCATTCAGAATCATGTTCTTAGTCTTCACACTGCTGCTCATTTGCAGAGCAGAATGTAATCTAATATTCTATGCAGCGACTCTTTGAGAAACCAAATTTAATTTAAAGGATGTGCTTTGCTGATACCCTGCCTGCCACCAGACTCTGCCAGCGGAACAGAATGTGAGCTTTGTGCATAAGCAGGTCGCTAAATTCCGTTCTCCCCTGTCTTTCCTCTCCAGCCAAGCAGGTGTGTGAATCAGATTGATGAGGTGTGTGAGACCATAGAGAAGAGCATCAACCAGGCCGTCCAGAAGACCCTGGACCAGCTCGAGAAGGACTGTGACCAAATATGCATTACAGTCACCAACAAACTGGCACAAGACGGGTAGGAGCACACTCCCAGACACTGGAACTGTCTACCTCTCACTTGACTTGAGCTTTTGTGGCTATGTTTTTACCCTCAACGTCTGCTGTCCAGTTTGCTGGTCTTGCTGCCTGTTTTCAAGGCAGTGGACTTCAATATGCAAATGCTTGTGTCCCAGTTGACCAAAATGTAGCCAAGTTTATTCCAATCCAGCTTTTCCATCCCTTCCAACCAAGCAATTATCTCCCCTGACTGTCCTGAAATATTGATAGTTAGTCACTTGTGTTGTCTGTTTAACGACAAAATAGCCTGTGGCGTGTAAGCTGTCTGGCAGCAGCTGATGTTACATTCACCAATCAGTCAGTTTGAATATTCATTCACCAATCAGTCAGTTTGAGTATTCATTCACCAATCAGTCAGTTTGAGTATTCATTCACCAATCAGTCAGTTTGAGTAATTATTCACCAATCAGTCAGTTTGAGTATTCATTCACCAATCAGTCAGTTTGAGTATTCATTCACCAATCAGTCAGTTTGAGTATTCATTCACCAATCAGTCAGTTTGAGTATTCATTCACCAATCAGTCAGTTTGAGTATTCATTCACCAATCAGTCAGTTTGAGTATTCATTCGCCAATCAGTCAGTTTGAGTATTCATTCACCAATCAGTCAGTTTGAGTATTCATTCACCAATCAGTCAGTTTGAGTATTCATTCACCAATCAGTCAGTTTGAGTATTCATTCACCAATCAGTCAGTTTGAGTATTCATTCACCAATCAGTCAGTTTGAGTATTCATTCACCAATCAGTCAGTTTGAGTATTCATTCACCAATCAGTCAGTTTGAGTATTCATTCACCAATCAGTCAGTTTGAGTATTCATTCACCAATCAGTCAGTTTGAGTATTCATTCACCAATCAGTCAGTTTGAGTATTCATTCACCAATCAGTCAGTTTGAGTATTCATTCGTCACTCGCTAACCACCACACGTTTCAATCAGTGGTGAAAGTGTTCAGGCAATCAGTGGTGAAAGTGTTCAGGCAATCAGTGGTGAAAGTGTTCAGACAATCAGTGGTGAAAGTGTTCAGACACACAGTGGTGAAAGTGTTCAGACACACAGTGGTGAAAGTGTTCAGACACACAGTGGTGAAAGTGTTCAGGCAATCAGTGGTGAAAGTGTTCAGGCAATCAGTGGTGAAAGTGTTCAGACACACAGTGGTGAAAGTGTCCTCTTTAAGTTTGAGTATTCCTTCGTCACTCCGTACTGGCGCTGACCACCGCGCGTTTGTTGCCGCAGGGAGAGCGTCCGCTACAACCACAGCTCCAGGTTTCACTCCTTCATGTGCGGCCTGACGGGCGTCCTCCTGCCCGTCCTCTTCATCCTCAGCTTCGTGGTGAACACCTTCACCAGAGAGGAGCTGGACGCCCTGGTGGGAGAGGGGCTCGCTACCGCCCTCTTCCTCTCAACAGTATGTAGTTTCCTGTCTTTCCACCCCATGCTGAGTCGCCCGTACGTCACTGTCCTACCCCCAGTACTAATGTCAGCAGATGACAATAAACTTCAAAATCAGCTGTCAGCTGTTGCGTCAAAGTGTTGAGGATGTTAGTGTGATTTTTTTTTCCCCCCAGCATTTGAAACCCAACAACTACTTTATCGGTACTGTATTGGGAATGTTTGATGCACAGAGTTAAAGCACTGGCAATGTTGGTGTGTTTTGGATCCGTGTTGAGGAGTCTTGACGTGGCTTTAGAATACCAGTGATTGGCATGTGAATACGCCTGCTATCCGCCCCATAAGGTCAGATCAGTGCCAACATACTGTACCTCTACCTGCCCCTCCACAGGGCATTATGGTTCTGTTGTGGGACTGGATTCCAGAGGATGGGCAAATACTGTTTGTGATCCTGCTCGGGGCATTCAGCTACTTTCTTCTGTTCCTCGCTAAGTACTTTGGCCGGTGAGTTAAAAATAGCCTCTTAGTTTGCTTAGACGTGCTGGGACCCCTGGTGACATTTTGCATGCGACTGATTGTGTGACCTCTGCCCTTTAGCCAGGGGAGCAAGACCCTCACAAAGAAAGAGAAGAAGACCATGACACAGTACAGCGAGTTTGTCCAGGAGGTGGTCAGAGCCAAAAAGGTAACGTCAAGCTGGACAGGAAATTGTACTGAATGCTGTTGAGCAATATCACATGTTCATTTAATTGTGAATTAACGTTCTCTCTCTTTCTGTCTCTCTCTCTCTCTCTCTCTCTCTGTTCCTTCCCCTCCCTCTTTCTTTCTCAAACACACGTGCACAAAACAGCAAAAACTGTACGAGGAGTACCTCCAAGAGTGTGCCGCAGAGTATGAATTCTGACCTTCTCTTCAGCTTCAGTGTACCGAGTTTCTCGATGTGGTTATTTGTCAGTGGGCATTTCAAACTCCAAACGCCAAACCAGCAAGCAAAAAGCTCAGTGGGGGTTAAAAACACGACAGAAAAACGAATATCTCAGACAATGCTTTATACATGTACTGTACATGACGTGAATGTTATCATTAACCCAAAACCACGTGGATATGATCTTTTCTTACACAACATACCCACAGACTATTCTCTATACAGACATCTAGGAGGTTGGGTATAAGCCTTACTATTGATGAAGACTCATAGTGCCTTTCTTTGAATAATGTGAAGGAGTAAGCGAATGTGATTGTACATACAATATGACCTCACCGAGTTTGAGTTTCAGAACCTGCCATTTGAAAATGATTTTCTGAAATATATCGTTTTCTGTATTTAACTCCGAAAGTGCGCACAGGAATGTTTACGTAACGTGAAGCTGCATTTCTTCAGTGACTCCCTTAATAACCTGGAACTGCCTTTTTCTCCTCTTCGAGAGGAGCGTTCATTGTCTCTTTTGTTGTTGACATTTGTTTTATTTGTTTGTCTCTATCACTCTGTGTTTGTCTGTGTGTGTGTGTGTGTGCGTACGTGCGTGCGTTTGCCTGAGAGTGTGCATTTTTTAGTGTGTGTGTGTGTGTGTGTGTGTGTGTGTGTAGGTGCGTGTGTGTGTGTGTGTGTGTGCGCATTTTTGAGTGTGTGTAGGTGTGTTGGTGAAAGCATTACTGGCGTTGGTGACCAGCATTTTTTCTTTGCAGTCATATAGTCCTTTGCTTTATGAACCATATCAGTGTAGGCTGATTCAAATGAAACGATTCTGCCCAAATATGTTATGCATTATGATAAATCGCTGCAATTCCAAATGCCACTCATTATGCCTGAATTATAAATGACAATTGAACTCCAATGACATGTTATCAGTAGAAATATCCTTGTCAAATGTCAGTGTTAGTTGTCAAGTATCCTCCATTGTAAAGTCTAGGTAAGGTACATTTTTACTCAGTTTGCAGTTGAACTATATATGTCTTAACCTCTTACGGCCTCCCAGTTTTTTTGTGTTTTATGTTTTTTTTAAACCTGTACCTATAGGCCATGTACACTTGGTTCGTCATTCTTCCACAGAATTCAGACACTTTACTTCAAACCTCAAACATCGGCTGGGGTTCTTTTTGATACTGTTTTTAAAAAGGAATTATCTGAAGATTCAAACTCCTGTGAATGTTATTTGTAGAGCTCTGTTGCTCTGCACAATTACTCAAACATCTCATATGTGGTCTTTCTATTGGTGCTGTTGCTGATTTTTTTTTAACCTCTCAGCAACTTCGGCATGTTTGCCATCGTTTCTTGAAAGGTACCAATGTTGTAGGTTCAGAAGTATTTTATATATAATTATGTGATTTCTGCTATATGTGTGTACTGTTATGTCTTCCACAACTGACTGATGTCAGAATGCTATGTAACTCTTTTGTGTATGGACTACTTGTTAATTAAATAGTAAATAAATATTTCATGGAGATTATGTGTTCCTGCAGAAGTGATTATATCGAAAATGTGCATGAGTTGCTACAGTGTCTCTTTTTTTTGTATAATGTGACTTTTAATCCATGAGGTATTATTAATCAAATTAAACTGTTTGATAATATCCATATTTAATATAAATAGGTATATTAAAAGTAATGTTACCCAGAAGATGATATGTTAATCGTACATGTACAGCATCACTATGTCATGTGCTTGTCTTCTGGCGTATAAGTTGCTCATCATAGTCCAAGGCAGAGCAGGCTAGCCTTGCACACTGTTTCGTGGTAAAGTTTCATGCCCACACCTATAAAAAAAGTCCATATATGCTCTTAAAAGTAAAGAAATCCAGACAGACTCCTGCAAATGTAGTGACCAGATGTCTGGTAGAAAATAGAAGCAACAAATTTATTTCGTTTTGCAATAGGACCAATCCCGAATTGACCAGGCCACAAACCTCAGCTCCCTGAGTTAGTACCAAAGAGTGTCCATAGGAGGCATCGTCTACTAAAAATAGCATTCAGGCATTATTGCATACCGTCTAGAAAACAATCACCTAAAGAGGATACAAGCCTATGTGATTCTATTACTCTACCGTTATTATAAGATAAGAATGTATCTTTGAGTATTCTGTTTTTTGTGCAATTTACTAGCAAGGCAACAAAGGTCACCATTAGCAAGAGGTACATTGTAATCCATGAAGGAGCATTATGCTAGCAATATCACCACTTGTGGTGTGGTTCTCATGCTATTATGAGGGTGAGGGGTGGGGGGGCATTCAGTTGGTATCTGGGATTAGAGGGAAATTATGGCATCTATCCTATTCTCTATTGGCTGTATGAAAGTTGTGCATGTGAAACTGTGCACCATGCCCTTATCCTCTGCACAGCCTTTCAGGCTGAACAACGTGTGTGTGTGTGTGTGTGTGTGTGTGTGTGTGTGTGCGTGTGTGTGCGCACCGTGACCTTATCCTCTGCACAGTCTTTCAGGCTGATCCAACACATGTTGTGTGTGTCTGTGTGTGTGTGTGTGCGTATGTACACCGTGCCCTTATCCTCTGCACAGTCTTTCATTCAGGCTGATCAACGTGTGTTGTGTGTGTGTGTGTGTGTGTGTGTGTGTGTGTGTGTGTGTGTGTGTGTGTGTGTGTGTGTGTGTGTGTGTGCGTGTGTACACCGTGCCCTTATCCTCTGCACAGTCTTTCAGGCTGATCAACACATGTGGGCCTAGGTCTTTACAATTCAAACTCAAAAGAGAAGGAAAATAAATCTGAAAAGATCAGTAGAAATTGTACAGCCCCGTTATGATGCAATGCCATTAGGTTATAGCTATACACAAGTTGCATGTACAAAAAATACCCTTATCTGGCCCTTACATGAAGAAAAAGTGTACAGGTAGTTAGATCATGCACAAACAGGGCCTCCGCACTTAGTATTGCTTCGCTGCCAAACAAATATGAGAAAATCAGGACCCCTACAATATCTAGCTTCAAATGCACGTATGGCTCATTCTCGAGGGTAAAGTCCTTAAGCCGATGAGTATATACAGCGCTGTGACGGCCCCCAGCAGACGGCCCCCAGTAAGGCCTCCATTGAGATGATGTCCCTGGACTGGAGCGTACTGAAATCCCGAAAAAATCCGCTCTCCTGCATCCAGCCAAGCCTCTTGTTCAGTCCGCACCACGAGTGTCTTGCTTTTTTTTGTATCTTTCGTTTTTTTTTCCCCCAGTCTTCACGCACCCTCAAATGTTTTAGTAGTCACTAGTAGCCTCGTGTTTAAAAGACAATGAGATCCTCATTGTGAGCCCTTGTCTATTAACCAAGACATGTCCCCTGTTCTGAAACAGAAATGGTGAGAGCAGGTTAGTATTGCAGATACAATGCTGCATTCTCTCTCATTCACATATGTTTCATTTACAAGCATTTTTCTGTGCAAATTGACTCTAACAGGTATAATAAATATGATACAGTATGTAGGATTGTTATGGCTGATTCAGCCTAGAAAAGCACTGTGTCAAAGATGGCTATTTTGTGTTTGAATGCAGGAATATGTTTTCATACTTGGCTTTACACTCAAGCATGAGAAACAGCACAGATATGGTCCTCAAAAGCTGTACAAAAGGAAAACTGTGCCGACTAGAAGACAATGGTTTCTCTAAGTCAGTAACTTTTCAAATACATTAACTCCAGATAGACAGTTATGTCAACCCATCCTGTTGCACAGTGTGTCTGGCAACATTTGGTCTCATGCTATTCTGCGGTGTGTGTGTGTGGAAATATTACAAATATAAAACGCTCATTGTATCTCTTCTCGCCGCCGTGGGGCCACGGTTAAGGAAAGGAATCACACTTACTCCACATCACGTTTCCTAATCGTCTTTCCGGAGCCAAAGACCTCTGCCACACGCGACACAATAGGGTCATAGTTCATGCTGGCCACAGCCACCACCTCCTCACTCCTGCAAGTAGGAACAAGAGGTAGCAACTCTTACTTAGAAAGATATGCCAGTATATTTCCGTCACAGTAGTGGCCATGTTGAGGGGTTTCACTTCTCAGTGGTTGCGCTAAAAAAAAATCTGACCTAATATCCAAATTTGGTTTTCGACATTCATTATTTCCACTTGGTGTGCACTGAATTGTACTTTTGTACAATTGTACAATTGTTTTAAATGTACTATTTTCTCCACAGAGTTTTTAAAAAATGTCTTAAACTAATGTAATGTATAAAGACATTTAAAAACAAACACATGACCACTTTGTGGTTTTATGTGTGGTAAATATGAGAAACCTTTAACTGTGCATACCAAGTGAAAATAATGTACAGCATGTATGAAAATATAAGTATTACGTATATAAACATCTTCAGAAAGTGACAAATAGACCAGAGGGAAGGATCCAGTGTGTTTGCAGTCAACTTAATCCTGTAGAATACAGTGTTTTGAATGGCTCCCTCTGGAGATAAGGTTGTATAGAAGATTGACACTTAACTTTAGGTAACTGTAAAAAAGGACATTACTTTGGTATGAGGTGTGTATGAGGTGTGTTTGATGTGTGTATGAGGTGTGTATGAGGTGTGTTTGTGGGATAAACCAACCAAAACAGACATGAAATACCTAAAGAAGTCCAGTAAACATGCTCAGGTGCTTTGAAATGAAGACTCACTTTGTGTAAAATGCAACAAATTTCAGGTCATCCAAATCTCCCTGGATGACGACATCATCAAACCCATCTCCGTATCCTTGACAACAAATGAGAAGAGACTTGAAAATACGAACATTATCTGTGCCTCGTGCTCTTTCAAGCTCTATTTTTAGCTGTAGCTTTGGATTGCACTCATGGTGCACCGTCGACCATATTCAAATACTATCTTCCTTTCCTGTGATCAGAAAATGACTGTCAGCGTTTATTACTTTGTGTAGACTTGCTTAGAAACAATCCATTCCAATCCAAAAAAAAAACATATTATGGGCTACACACCATTTCTGTACATTGTATTTTCTGATGACTATAGAAAATGAAAAGGAGACATGCTATTTGTGTTAGGCCTGTAGCTTTACCTGCATAGCGTATGCTCTTCCCAAACATGGCGCTCCAGAAGTATGGCACTGTCTTCACCTCCGTGGGTCTTCCAATCATGTTGAGAGCTGCCACCCGCCCTGCAGAAAAGCACAAGCGCATTCGATCGTTAATCAGACTCTGATAAAAGAAGTCTGATGAGAGCAAAGGAGAGCTCACAGTGACTGCTCCCACGCCTTGTGACAATGACATTCCTAAGCCTTCCATTAGAACTTAGCAGCTGATTATACTAGCATTTACAAAAATGTTTATTGTTAAGTACATTGTTAAATACACAAAATACTAATAATCATGAGATTTAGATTTTCAATAATTGTATGTATGTTATTTTGAATAAAACCGAGTGGTACAACATCATTAAAAGGAGGCTTTAAAACTACAAATGATATATAATTGTTTCAATTGTGTCTTTCAAAAAGACAATTACTATTATCCATACATCCATAGGGACCCTGCACTGTATTTGATTACTACTGGGCCCTACAGAGTGAAAGTAGGCATACCACAGGCATACCAATATTTACATGAATGAATGAATGAATGAATGAATGAATGAACACTGGAGTTAGCATCCCTACTCTTTACAATAGGTATATTTACATTAGGTAAGTCAGAACAGCAAATTTACTGAATGTATATACGGTATGTATTTTACAGACACCAGTATCCAAAAAAGGCTTAGATAATCCAGCTACCTTGGAATCAAACTCATCACCATAGTCAATATCTGTCTATACACAGGGCCACTGGTCTCAGACAGGTGTTAAGACAGGGAAATGCATGTGAACCAAAGACAGCGTCTGTGTGGTCGATACAGGACTCAGGACACGTCACCTGACGAAGGCAGGACGTATCTTACCATGCACATGGGCCATCTGCCAGTGGGGGATGTTGGCCTTCTTGTTGTTGCGCAAGGAGAGAGGGAACGTGACCACGTCTCCCCCAGCGAACACCCCTTCCACATTGGTCTGCATCGTCTGAGAAGGAAGAGGAGGAAGGGCATTTTGATATCAGTATTAGCGAACACCCCTTCCACATTGGTCTGCATCGTCTGAGGAGGAAGAGGAGGAAGGGCATTTTGATATCAGTATTAGCGAACACCCCTTCCACATTGGTCTGCATCGTCTGAGGAGGAAGAGGAGGAAGGGCATTTTGATATCAGTATTAGCGAACACCCCTTCCACATTGGTCTGCATCGTCTGAGGAGGAAGAGGAGGAAGGGCATTTTGATATCAGTATTAGCGAACACCCCTTCCACATTGGTCTGCATCGTCTGAGGAGGAAGAGGAGGAAGGGCATTTTGATATCAGTATTAGCGAACACCCCTTCCACATTGGTCTGCATCGTCTGAGGAGGAAGAGGAGGAAGGGCATTTTCATATCAGTATTAGCGAACACCCCTTCCACATTGGTCTGCATCGTCTGAGGAGGAAGAGGAGGAAGGGCATTTTCATATCAGTATTAGCGAACACCCCTTCCACATTGGTCTGCATCGTCTGAGGAGGAAGAGGAGGAAGGGCATTTTGATATCAGTATTAGCGAACACCCCTTCCACATTGGTCTGCAAGGTCTGAGGAGGAAGGGCATTTTGATGTCAGTATTCGGCACATTAAGAAATGTGAAAAGTTTGAGAATGGTGTTTGGTGCAGCGTTGGTACTAAGTGGGTCCTCAGTACCTTACTGACGGTGATAAAGGGTTAGGGTTAGGTTAAGTGGGTCCTCAGTACCTTAGTGACGGTGATAAAGCCCTTGGAGTCCATGTGTACGCCGCTCTGTTTCAGGAATGCAGTGGCTGGACCAGAACCTACGAGGACATTTAACAAAGTTCTTAACAGTTCATTTATTCAGAAGAATAATGCCTTTCTAAACCATCAACCTGACAGTGAAAATAATGATATATTCTGTGGTAGGAACTGAGAGCTGGTAAACTGAAGTAAGCTGAAGTAAAATGAGGTAAAATGAAGTAAACTGAAGTAAACCAGCTGATGAGCTCACCGGCACCGATGACGCACACGTCAGCTCGTAGGACCTTGCCGCTTTTGAGGACCACTTCTTTTAACTCCATGAGAAAACACATACACATACACACATGGGTATCAAAACTGACATCAAATGCAAACAGTCTAAGTATCTGTGTGATACTCTGCTAATTGCAGCTGGAAGCACCCTGGTCTCCAGCGAGTAATTTACATATTTCAGTATTGTCAAATAACTCCAGGCTACACACTGCTACACACTTTCCAAATGAGGTACCATTAAGAGTGAGTATCCTATGACTATGCAGTAGGTGGACCCCAGACTCCCAAGCTGGGAGTGTGTAGGCAGCTGGATGACCCATCTTTTACCACACACCAGGGTACTCCCTACTTTGGTTAAGTTCTAGAAGGTTCTATGAAGGTGTTGCTGTATATCCATCTTTTGCCACACCTACTCAGACACACAAACACACACACATACACACACACACACACACACACACACTGAATACAGAGCTGAAACGTTCCTTTACAGCTGTAATTGCCATAGAGGCAATTATTTTACAAAGACCTTCCCATAAGGATTCTTAGTGGAACGATGAAGAAAAAACTGGTCAGATAATGCAGTAAACCACCTGCTTAGGTGTAGGCTTCCTAATACCAAGCCGAGTCTCTCACTTTATGGGTACCTGTCCATGATGGCCACGCATCTCCGACACCTCATTCAGCATGTAGAACTTCACCCTGTTTGTCTCAAAGAGCTGCAGAAGGAGGAATTCAAGACGTGGGGTTAAGAATACTAGCTTTCAGGGTAGTGTGTTCACAGTACGAGGCATCGAACGGAAAGTAATGTCAAATGACCTGTCTCGTGTGTCATTGTTCATACAAAATCAATCAAGGATGTTTTAAGCGCAGGTCTTAAGCTAAGGCTTAACATGCGGGGGGGGGGCAGCAAATCCAAAATTGACTGTCTGTGCATATGCCATTCAAAATAGAATATAATAGAATCACATTAACATGATATATAGCAAGAAGTTTAAAGTGCGCTCTGAATCTCTTCGTTTTCATCATAGTAATACCTTCATTATGGCTTTGCCCACTTTCTCTCCAAAAACCTTCCGGAAGGGGATCACCTCTCTCCCAATGACTGACACTGAATGGGCCTTGTCTGTGAGGGCTGCGGCCACCTCCATACCTAAATCACACCACAACATTGATCACCTCGTTATAATGTCAGTCATCCAACATCATAAACAGAATTACTCCCAAGCCACCTAATAATATGTGCCAAGTTAATGTGCCCTGGGGATTGACATAAAGCATTAGAATCACTCCCTCATAGAATAATGACATTGTATCAGTGGGTGTGAATGTGAGTGTAACACTGACCTATGAAGGACGTTCCCACGATGACGGCGTTCTTGTTGTTGGCTAGCCGAGCTATGCTGTTAGCATCCTCGGGGTTCCTGGGGTGGAACACGTTCTCCACATCCTTTCCTATGTAGTTCAGTGGCTTGGGCCTTTAAGGAACGTGAGCACACATATAAAACAAATATGAAATTGTTGAGATGGATGCAGAATAAGGGGGGAAGAAAAACAAGGATAAATCTGTATAGTGGTCAGAGCTTAACAATTGATCCAACTACTTTTCAAAATGAGGAAGAAGACAATCAAGACAGGGGGGGGACTTTACCAAGAAAGCCAGAGACAAGTGTTAGAACAGTCTGCATTTACCCCCTTTCCCTTGACATGCCTTTGGGGTAGTTGATCATCTCAGACTGGTTTAGTAGAGATGGCCAGCAGAGAGCCTACAGATGACCTTGAAAACTAATCGGATGTCAAGAGGACATCGAAGGCCTTATGGTAGCCTTGAATAGACAGAGTCCGCGGTCACCAAAGCATCAACACTTTCATCAAACATGACTGCTCCATAGCAGACTGACAAACCCAACAAATGGAAAAGCAGCAGGAAATAGGCTGCAGGACCAGACAAGCTGGCAGAGAGAGACTGTCCTCAGGCAGAAAGCCACAGAAGGAGGGAAAAGATGGGAAAATAGGGCCCAGCTTCTCCTTTAAACAAAAACGACCCTGGATGAAGATGGGCTATTCAAAGTTAACATCCAGATGAAACGGTTGGTTATAATGAAGCTCAAACTGAAAAAAAAAGAGACTAAAAGGTTACTTCTGGAAGATGAGGTTGGGAACCTGTAGAAGAGAGGGAACGACCCAAGGCTCAGGAAGCTTCTGGACTGAGAAAGATGCAGAGACTGACAGAGGCTATGCAGAGTTTCCGTGAACAAAATGCTAAAGGACAAAATGTAAGCCAGTCAGGCATTTGAACTCAAGATGGAAGCTGCTAAGCTCCAGAAGACAAGACACAAGGCCCAAGAAGTTCAAAGTTCAAAGTTCAAAATCTGCTAGCGTGCCAAAACCAGATTGAGCAGTGTGTAGAGGAAGGGACCAAAGGTTTCCAGGAGTTTCCGGAGGCCAAGCGCTGGAGGGTACGCCACGGTGCTGAAGGGAACGCCACGGCATAGCTGACGCCGAGGAGTTAAAGTTGCAATAGTTCAAAGGTCAGCAAAGCCTCATCACATCCAAGGAGTCCAGGAAGTACAAAACAAGCCAATGAGATTCCTGCTTGTTTGCAAGAGACAAAAATATACCATTGAGAAAGTCTGTCACTGCCACTTTAAGTGCAGAGATCACAAAACTGCAAAGCCACAAAAAGCTTGTGAACGAGAGAGATGGACTGAAAAAGCCGTAGAAAGCTTGTGAATGAGAGATAGACTGAAAGCTTGTGAATGAGAGCGATGGACTGAAAAAGTGGTCTCAGCGGGCAGGATAAGCTGAAGTGATGACACTGGAGAAGTCCAAGCAGCACAGAAAATGAAAGTGCTTGAAATGAAGGCGCTTGCGAGGACAACAAAAGCTTTGGGAGAAACTAGCTTCAGGGTGCACAAAATCCTGGACATCAGCACAAAAAAAATCAAGATCCAGTGGCAAGATTCCTGAGATTGGTGTAGTTGTGACGACAATACGAAGAAAGTCTTTGACGCCGTGAAATGGTGTGAGAGTGGAATTAGGGGGAAGAAGACTGGGAGACTTATCCTATGACAGCGTAGCAACAACCAAAAAGGTGACAACTGAAGAAAAGGAGAAAAGGAAAAACAGTTGGCAAGAATTTTGCAAGATTTAAATAGTAAGGATTGATTGCGGTAGGGTAAGGACTGCATTCTTAGAGTGATAGTGGAATCTAACCAGACAAAAAAAAATGCATGCATCAAGCCCTGAGAGAGAAGAGTAGGACACTCTTATAATATCAGTACACTGAAATAATATCAGTCAAGCATGTGATTAAAGGAACAGCGATGTCAGCCGACTAATCAGCTGACTAATCTGAAGGATTGAAGGCTTCAGGGAACAGCCACGCCCTATTCTAGTGTGTAGAGAAGGGAGAGCGCAGTCACCCCGCCCGGACTTGAACCCGGGTCTACAAGGGTGCACAAACTTGCACTCTGACAGCAACGCCAAAGAGCCAGTCTCGATGGCATGGCAGTCAGGGCACATACTCATCTGTGGTGACGGCACTACATGGAAAATGAAGCCAGAGTAGACACAGCCACAGCAAACAAGGCCAGGAATATACAGTACCAGTCAAAAGTTTGGACACACCTTCACATTTTTTTGAGAAGTGTTTTCTTTACTTTTATTATTTTCTACATTGCAGATTAATACTGAAGACATTTAAACTACGAAAGAACACATATGGAATGATGTACTAAACAAAAAAAGTGTTATCTACCGTGTAGAAAATAATAAAAGTAAAGAAAAAAACTTCTCCAAAAATGTGAAGGTGTGTCCAAACTTTTGACTGGTACTGTAGCTGTCTTCCGTCGTGGAGCAGGCATGGATCTTCACAAGAACCAAGAGAATTGGTAGAAGCTGAAGCCTGCCTGATCACCTCTTTTGATCTCACGCCATGTATGTTGTTTGGGCATTTCAGGTTGTGTCTGTGGATGTCAAGGCGAAGACTGTGACTTTTCAGGATGGCTTCAAGATGGAGTACAGGAAGCTGCTCATTGCTACAGGAAGCAAGTAAGTCTTGTTTGACTTCCTGTTACACTAGCACCTCTTTTGTAGCGGACGCAGCGGCATTTTGGGTCGAACAGAGAGGCAAAGACACAGACCTACAACAAATGAGAAGAAGCCCCTAGAATCAGTTTTAAATATGGAAAGAGCTTTAAAAAAAGAGCCTCTATGATTTCTGCTGTCTCCCACAAAGGTCTGCTGTGAAGAAACAAGACACACGCAGAGCACCAGAGTAGGTGACATCCTGAAATGAGAAACATTATAGTTACACAGGTCCTATTCACCGAGCCATTTAGACTTCGGATCTCAGAGGCAGAGGAATCAAGTCAACAACTGTTATAAAGCCCTCCTGTGGCACACTAGGAGACAGGGGACAATGTACAACCAACTCATTAAAGGACTACAGCTGCAGGATAAGAAAAAAGTGGAGGAAGATAGTGAAGATGGAAGACTCCCCAGAAACCTACACCCAATTAAACGAATTCCAAACACAACACTTCCCTTAATTAACAAAGAAGTTCTGTTGGACGGAAGCGGTAATTCACACAAACACCTGGCCCAACATCTGGAAAACACCCCAGAACCTTCCACCCCACCACAGGGGTGCATCACTAATCTTAACCAATCACAGACTTAGTTGCATAAGTACCAGGCAGCCCACTTAGTAGTATCCAATGAGTGACTACATACTAAGATGTACCCAATGACTATCTGCTTATTAACATAGAACCAATCATGGTAGGCCACAACGCACAGTGAAATGAGGAGTCCACCTAGGAGGACTGAGTTTGAGTCACAGGGTCCTGAATATGTCACAATACAAGTGAATAAACCACAGAACATAATACAAATACATTTCAATCAACTGTATTCAAATATACATGCATATGTGCATTCAGATAACATACATGCAACACATGTAATGTTTAAATACAGATTTTCAATGTTATGTCCAAACTGGTCAGTTGATGATCTAGACCAGAATGTCGTTCACATCTGTCAAGGCAAGAGCCTGAGACAGCTAGTGTAACAGGAAGTCAAAAAAGACTTACTTGCTTCCTGTAGCAATGAGCAGCTTCCTGTACTCCATCTTGAAGCCATCCTGAAAAGTCACAGTCTTCGCCTTGACATCCACAGACACAACCTGAGATGCCCAAACAACATACATGGCGTGAGATCAAAATGGGATGGTAGAGGAGAGTCATATTGACATTCATTCTAAAAAAATCAAAAATCAAATAATAGACCACTTTGGGGGATCAATAATAGCTCTTAATCTCTGCACGTAAGGTATTAGCCGCCAACCTCTGAAGGTGTGTAACATTAATGTTGTGATGAGGTAAGCAAGCAGATATTTAAATTCACAAAATCTTACATTTTTGTTGATGTAAGGCAATAAGTCCCTATTATGCCTTAAGGGAGGAGAAGTTAATGTCTCTAGATAAGTGATATTCACCTCAGGTCTGCAAGTATGCAAGTGAATATTGATAACAGATCTCTTCTGGTCAGCATGTCTTTAATGTACAGGTTGCAAGATATTCCCAGGATAGCATGTGGCATGCCATAGTATAATGAGTTTGATGCTTAAATAATTGTCAGTGCATCATGTGTGTGTGTGTGTGTGTGTGTATGTGTGTGTGTGAGAGAGTGTGTGCGCGTGTGTGTTGTATGACTGATTTTCTGACATTCTGTTTCTAACCAGTCTCTGTTCTCTCCCTTATAGTAGGACCTTTACCTGCAAATGCTGTTGCTGTTGACTGTGATAACATTGTTCCTCATCACCATAACCAACAATTTCACATACACATATAAGGCAACTTATCTCTGTCCACTCACTCTGTCTCTTCTCTTCCCCTCATACTCTCCACTATGGGCTGCTGCTGCAGTCTTTCTACCCGATCTACACACACACACACACACACACACACACACACACACACACACACACACACACACACATACACACATACACACACACACACACACACACACACACACACACACACACACACACACACACACACATACACACATACACACACACACACACACACACACACACACACACACACACACACACACACACACACCCTCCTACTCTATCTCCACTGTGGGATGCTGCTGCAGTCTTTCCACCCGATCTACCTGCAGAAACCCTCGGCTTACAGCTGCCCATTCCCACCAAACTATTACGCACAAATTCCACCCTATGCTTATAACTCATACTGTATTCCAGCCTATTTACCCGTGATATAAACAAATGCCTTAGTTTACATCGTTTTCTGCTTCATTGCATTGCAGTTCCTTAAAATAGCAACCTTATGAGTATACTGCCTAAGCACTAAGGTGTTCTACAACCAGTACTTTAAATGCTGGCTCTCTCCATTTTTATCCACTATTAATTCAGTGTAAGTCATGTACAGTATATACCATCTTGTATGTTTCATGGAATTATGAAATGGCCCTCTGTGTGCTAATATGGTTTATCCCCTAACATGTGTATGAATCCATCCTCCCTTCCCTTCTGCAACCCCTTCTATCTCTATCTCTCTACCTGGCCAACCCTAAGCAGATGGGTCCCCCCTTTGAGCTGGGGCTCTGCTCAAGGCTCCTTCCTGTTAAAAGGGAGTTTTTCATTTGGCCCAGTCGCCTTAGTGCTTGCTCTAGGGGGTTCATGCTCTGGGCTCTGTAAAGTTCCTAGAGACAATTTCAATTGTTATTGGCGCTATATAAATAAAATTGAATTGATACATTTCCATAGGGGAACTGTATTAGCAACAAATCTTTTCAGATGTTAGATCTCAGCACGTGATCTATGAATGTAACTACAGCTAATAAGTATTGGATGTTGTCAGGGACTAAAGTCAGGAAGAGAGTGGTGGTCTTACCTCCTTCTCTGTGAGCAGCTCAATATCATGGGTCTGCAGGAACTCAGCGGAACGGAGCCGTAGCTGTTCTGCTGTGCTCTCCAGGGACTGGGGAACAATCATTTCATAAGCGTCAAAAAGTGCTAAAAACATGTTATGAATAAAGAAATAAATAACTGCTAATATGACAAAATCATCTAGGGTGTATGGTTTATGTTAATTTGGTGATATGTTTGGTTTTCTATTATTGTTTATTCAGTTAGCCTATTGTTTGATTGACACAGCTTCCCAACATTATAATAATAATAATAATAATAATGAATTGTATTTATATAGCACACTTTAAAATACAAGGAAGACTCAATGTACTTTACAGGGTTAAACAATCAATCACAGTAAAATAAAAAAGTAATAAAAACAGTAAAGTCAGACAAAAAAAATAGGATAATATAAAATTTTAATAAATAATAAATACAATTTAAATAATTAATAAAATCATAATGAACATAGGTCATAAATATGCTCTGGGACTTAAGTCTCTGGTGAGTGGTAAGCGTCTGTACAAACCTTACTCAGTTTTGGTCTGTCAAACGGCAGATGTTTGTCCATGGTGACCATGACGATGCGATCGGTGAAGCCCTCCTGTCGTAGCGTCTCAGCACAGACCAGTCCAGCTGGGCCTGGGAACGGGAGAGAGGGAACGGGAGAGAGGGAAGGGGCTCTGTTGTAGCTGACAGTTGTAGAGGACTGATACAGGTTTCCTTTTATGTACGTATGCAAGTTTGTTGGGTTCAGCCGTATGGTTATACTTCTCGAGTCTTAAATCAGTCTGAGAATCAAAATGATTGACAAAGAACACGGAGAGGACTTTTTCTAGGACTGGGTAGAATGGAGAGCGGATGGCAATGGCAAAAGTATACACCCTGGAATGCAGAATCTGTCAATGAGTTTAGACTTTACATTTTGTATTTAAAACGTGGTTAATGCTAATCATTGTAATATGGAAAACATAGCTTTTAAACGTCAAAGTTACTTAAATTGTTGCTTATCATTTCAATAGTGGCACCATGGCACATTGATATGGTGGTCAGAGGTTTCTCCAATGTTTCTCTCACCTGCTCCAATGATGAGAACATGGCTGAAGCCCGTGCTAGAGTTGATGACAGCTGAACACTTGGACATGGCCTGTGTCCGTCTTTGTGTTTGTAGAGCCTGGACAGGAAGTGAGGTCACAAAGTTAATGAGCCACCTATACAACATCCTCCGACTGAAGTGAATTTGCTTGCAAACACAACACCGCAAACACGGAGGGAATGTGTCACCTGCTTGTTTGCTCGAATGATCACCCTGTCCTTTTCAACTCTAACCTGAACCAAAGAGAGAGAAAGGGCACAGGTCCATCTTTAGTTCCCCCATACTGAGAGTGCTGCGCATACCTCAGGGTGAGAGATGAAGACAAAGGAAGGTTACCTGAAAGATGGGTAGACTATCAAGGCCTGGGAAGTCTTCAATGTCTCCCGTGGCGATGTCGAAACACGCACCATGCCACGGACACCGAATACGCCCTTTAGATAGGACACCTGGAGGGAACGGCAAAACTTGCGGTGAGAGCATTCCCTGTAGAGGCCGTAGCTTAGAATGCTTTTGGCAGGAACAGGGTTCTTCCAAGAACTTCCACACAAAGAATTGTCTGTACAAAAAGTGTTTTAACCTCTACAAGACCCAGTGTAGCGGACATAGAATTGTCTGACGCAGAATTGTCAGAAAGACAAAAAAGATTATATTTGCTAGGTTGTTAGAGTAAGCTTTATGTAGATGTTTGGTATCTCTTAATGGTTATTTTTTGTATCTTTTTTTAAATAATTTTGAATAAGTACATGAGTAAGTGTTACATGAGTAAACGTTCACATTATATGCCATGCAGAAGATGCACATTTAAATGTTAAACAGTTTGCCTGGGGAGAGAAAAAGGTCAGCGAATGATAGATCGCTCTCCCTAATGAGCACTGTAACACCATCTGGCATCTGAACAGGGCAGATCTCCTCACCTTTGACCAGCGGTGCCCCATAGTGTGGGCACTTGTGCCCGATGGCAGAGAACTCTCCGTGCTCCTTGATGAGCAACGCTCTGCCTGTCCCCAGGTCCACCTCTCGCATCCTGTGTGAGGGACAAGAACCTTGAATATTGGTTGTGTATCATAGAACTAATCAAGATGGTATCCTCCTGTCCGTTTAGTCATGGCGTATCTGCTATGTGACATACTGTATGTTATAGAAATAATTGCTAAATAAATAAACAAGCAAATCATCATGGCTATTCTATCTGTTTCAATTCACTTTAAAAAAAAAAAAAAAAATTCTGCCATATTCATCCTTCTGTGCTTGCTTAATGATGACCAGTGACCTAATCCTCAGTGTACAGCATGGTACCACACAGCTCAGTGGCCTTACTGTCCATTCTCCAGGTCCTTCACATGGCACACGGTGGCCTCCACGTAGTCCCTGGGCTTGTGTGAGGGCCTGAAGGTGGCCGAGGCGTCCTCATCGGAGCCGTGGCCCAGGGCTCCGTTGGGTCTGCTGTCGGAGAAGGGGCTGGCCTTTCCGTTTGGAGACATCACATCGGCCTCTTTCTCTTTGTCCAGCAGGGTGAGCTCCACCTTGACCTCTACTGCAAGCAAAGGACAGGCTGAAAACACAGGTTCCCTCACCGGACTGGTTTGTATGCATGTTGGTTGGTTGGTTGATAGATTTTTTTTCTTTAAGGTTATAGTTATAATTAAGGTATTAAGTAGACACGTTTGTTCAAAGCGACTTATAAAAACATTGGATAAAATCAGTAAAGACAACAATGAAAAAATTATAACAAAACTCATAATGAAGTTAAATTATATTATTACAACAACAACAACAATAATTATTATTAGTGTTGTTGTGGTTGTCGTTGAGAGGGGGAATAGAGCTGAATCATAGCATTTAAATGAGCTGGTGCCGATCCAATAGGCGAGAGTGAGAGATTACATGTGTCCCCTTTGGCTGATCCAAAACCTAATGTGCCACCCCATTCTGAATCATCTGCCATGGTCTCACCACGCATGAAGGCAGGCCTGTTAAAATCGCATCGCAATTGTTTAGCTTAGAAAGAACCAGGGCCTGCACAGGAAGTTGTGTAGCATATTGTGTGAGAGGTCTGATCTTCCGAATGCGAACCGGCAAGATCTCGAGAAAGAAGCTACTACGCACTCAGAAAAATGAAGTTGTCAAGTTTCATGCAGTTTTAGTTGGGGTCAATGAAGATATGAACATTTTGTCAGGATAGAAGCCGAATTGGTTGGGAATTCAAGGAGCTCAGATTTCAAAAGATTGAGCTGAAGGTGACGATCCCTCATGCAAACTGAAATATCACTGAAGTATGCAGAAAATTCAAGCCAATACTGTGGAGTCGTCTGGGGGGAAAGACAAGTACGGTAGAGTATCATCCACAACTCATGGGAACGGATGATGTCACCTAAGGAAGTGATGAAAATAGAAGCAGGAGCGGTCCAAGTACCAAACCCTGAGGTACACATGCAGAGGTGGTGAGATTTGGACACTTGTCCCTGCCAAGACGCTTTGAATGAATGTCAACTGAGGCACCAACCAACCTCTCCGCAAAATTCCCAGTTCGGACAGCATAGAGGGGAGGATGTGTGAGAGTATTGTCATGCCATGCCCTTGATGAATTAGACTCACGGCACAGGATACATAATAGGTAAGGCTGTTTAAGTGTTACCACTCATTCAGTCAGTGTGGTTGAGGAACCGTTAACAGTTGATAGCAGAGCTGCCTACAGAGAACTGCCTGGACTGACCATGTTCTCTCTTTGATTCTGTCAGGGCTTAGAAATAAGCACTGAAATCACCCTCTGAAAAACTTAGATCATGAAAAAGCTATTAAGGAGAAGAAGAGTCAAGCCTTTCTGTGTCATAATGTGTAAGACATTTGTGCCGTTCTGTGTCCTAATGTGTGAGACATTTGTGCCGTTCTGTGTCCTAATGTGTGAGACATTTGTGCCGTTCTGTGTCCTAATGTGTGAGACGTTTGTTCCGGAGCGTTGTCTTGTTCTTTTGCTCTTGTTTTGCTACACTCATCTCTTGTAGGATTTTCTTCCTCTGAAAAAGTGATTGTGTAACCGTTTTTTTCACTCTGCAGCAGTGAGAGGAGAACTCTCCTCAGCCGGAAAAATGTGCTGACCGTCCGCTTCTTACGACTTAATCTGGCTGGAATTCCAGCCTGCTGTGCGACTCTTAATTAAAATGAACGGAAAATCATAAGAGTGACTGTAGTAAATGCAGGCAATGAAACGAGAGAGAAAAAGCCATCATGGGCTCAAGGGTAGATCTGTGTTTGAACTGACGTTTGGTACAGGGTTATGGGTTTGGGGGGGGGGGGGGGGGGGGGTGGCAGTGTCAAGGGTAGATCTGTGTTTGAACGGACGTTTGGTACAGGGTTATGGGTTGGGGGGGGGGGGGGGGGGCGGTGTCTAAACAGGGGAATCTCCACTGCAGAGAGCAGACATGACAGTTTGTCAGTCTGTGCCAAAATCGCTTTATACAACGACAGGGTGCCAACAATGTTGGCATCTCACAGCCAGTCACAGAAATATTGATATTCATTCATGAGTTCATTGATAACCCATAAGGCCTGATTCTAGGGCCTCCTTTCATTTCGCTTTCGAATTCTGTTCTGGCCAGAGAGCGCCGCCACACATCCACACATCCACACAGGTCTCAATCTCTTTTTACTGACTTTCCAGACCAGAGTAAATCCAATCTGGATTTAAACAAACAGTAGTTTTTGGAGAGCTTATTAGCTATAGTCTTTTTTTTCCAGGCTGCTTTAGAGCCTGTGAGTTTGTTCAGGGAAGTGGATTGTTACCACAGGATACAGTATTCAGATTATAACCTCTGTTTACTGACACAGGAGGTGAACTAGATTCATTAACGGTTACCTGTAAGTTTATCAATTCCTATTTAGCATGCTTTACAATGCAGTGATCCAGGTCAGCAGCAGTAGGCATATTACACTCGCCACTTCATTCACTTCATTAATCTGAAATGTGTTCAGTTATTAAATCAATGTGTTTTACTTGTGAAATAATATATAGACTCGGCCACTCAAAAATACTCTACCTCCCATTTATAAGAAATATTGGGCTCTCAGCTAATACAAATACAGAGACCTTACTAAATCATCTTTACACTCTACCTAATTATTCCTTTGGTTTGACCATGACAAGTTTCTTTAACACGTTACTCATTAACGATGCTATGACTTCTGTTAGTCTCCTTTACAAGCTGCCTCTGATTTTTGAGGTACACCTGGTTGTGACAGACACAGACACATGATACTTATATTATATATTATTATTATATTACATATTTGTTGGCATTATGCTGACTATGACATGGCTATGGTGTGTGCGGGGCCATTTTGAGGCATATGCCAGCTGTAACAGCCACAGGCCTGTAAGGGTGCACATGTCACAATCAATGTCAATGCCACAGTGGAACACTCACACATGGAGAGACAGACCGAGTATAGTGAATCCCAAGTGTACTCTATATCCACTTAATAGAATCACCATAGCAAGATCCTTTAGCGCAGCGGTTCCCAAACTTTTCATGGCAAGACTCCTTTGACAATGAAAAAATATGTATAAATAAATGATTTAATAATTGCCGCGTACCCCTAACACCGCGGTGCAAAGACTGAGAGGCTCATTTAGCCTATAACCTGTTAGATACCCATAAGCTGCCAAATAACTCTAACAGGTGCATAATGTTATTATAAGTGTCTGACAACATGAAAAGGATCCCTACAGAGATAGGCCTGTGTCTGTTTACCTCAATAGCTGTAAAGGGCGGATGTTAATGATTTGTTTATGTTTATGTTACTCATGAATTAAACTTTATATCCAAAGCAATCTAAATATTGCCCAATTCATCAGTTTGTATGAATGAAAAATGTAGTGTTCTATTTTTTGCTAACGTTAACTAATTAATTTAATTAATATTACGTAATGGGACCTCAAAGAAAAACGTTAAAGTAATCTCCAGTTATTTTATATTTTTTTGCTGAACGTCATGGAATTTATGCATTCATGTAATGGGTCTCAAAATAACAAGATAAAGCAAGATACACAAATAAATGTACCAAAATCATCGCTGAACCGTCATTCATCATCCGTGTCAATCAATTCATGCCAAAAATTGTGAAATGTGTGGAAATTCAGGAACGAGGACTATACCACTACGAGGACTATACCAACCCCACCATGAAAGAGTACAGCAGAGCTGTCAGAGCTTGTCCCAACCACCAAGTTGCTACGACACACTGTGAGAATGAGGTAACACACAACACAACACAACACAACACAAACACACTGTGAGAATGAGGCAACACAACACAAACACACTGTGAGAATGAGGCAACACAACACAAACACACTGTGAGAATGAGGCAACACAACACAACACACTGTGAGAATGAGGCAACACAACACAAACACACTGTGAGAATGAGGTAACACAACACAAACACACTGTGAGAATGAGGTAACACAACACAACACACTGTGAGAATGATGCAGCGCAAACCAGGCCAACTCACATCCCACATTCTAGTGGTTCACAACAGAAAACTGTCATGCAAAATGTCAGTCACTGTAGCGAAAGGAGAGAGCAGTCACCCCGCTCACGAGTCGTGATGGCACTCCGTCACAGTCACACTGAGGCTTTGTACTTATGTAAGAAGGTACAAGCGACGTCTGACATGCAGTTGTCTTGGCACTGGTGCTGTCATCTCTGTTAGTCTTGGAGTGAGTCACTATAAACACAAATATCCTGCCGAGTGCCATGTCAAATATCACTTCTGGCCATGCCAGTGGCACCAGAGTGTAAGATGCTGTGTTAACATGTGCCGCTGCTGGGGGTCCACTGGATTGGTGGGTGACCTTGAGCGATAAGGATGTCCTCATACTCACACTGTTTAAGAATTAGTGAACCATGACAGCTATAGAGTATTTAGCATCTGTTTAAAAAAACAACCGCTGTAATTGTCCAATCTCATATTCTGGACCCGGCTGCAATGTGATCTCCCTGCAGAACACCTTTGAGACTCTCACCGTAGTATCACATTCTATGCCCTATGACCTCAAGACCTCTTTCATTTCCCTATTAAGCAACCGCTGCATTTTTAGCATGGGTGGCTATATGTGGTGGTGAAGTGGGACAAACCATATCCCCTTTTTTCATCACCTTGACTCAGAGAACAACTCTCCACCTCCAGGTTCTCACAATATAGATATATATGTATCTGTTAAGAGCCTTTTTCGCCCAATCTAAAATACACTGCGCGCACATAGCAACTGGACATAAAAAACAATCCATCGCCCTCCCACTGTGGCCTGACTGCTATGTCGTTGTTCTGCTCTCCAAAAAAGCCCCCCCCCCCACACCAACCCCCCCCCCCCACACCAACCCCCCCCCCCCCCCCCCCCAGAGCAGAACAGCCCACACCAACCCCCCCCCCCCCCGAAGCAGAACAGCCCACCCCCCAGGAGCAGAACAGCCATTGCATTGAGCAGCCACGCTCCAGGGCCCGCCCACCTGACAGCCACTGGCCTCTTTCTTCTCAGCCATCAAAAGAAGGAACAGCAATCACATTGTGCAATATTTGAAACCATACTCATAATTTTAACCATGTAATCCTCTTGAATGCAGTTGCAGTAGAGAGCATTAAAATTCCTCCTCCTCAAAAAACGCCTATGCTGTGTAGAGGGCTGTCAGGCAAGCCATTTCTGTGACCTATATATAGCTGGGTGCCAATTATTTCAGGATTTGAAAAGGGGGTAGGTTAAGTTATTTTTTTTGTTTAAATGGAGGTAAGGGGGGCGTGGGGGTGTGGGGTGCTGGGGGGTCACCTGGTTTGGGTTTGGAGAGGCATCCTCCCATGGTGGGCCCAGGGTGAAGCCAGGAGGCCCGTTTGAAGCAAGGCCAGGGAAGGAGGAGGTAGGGCTGGGTCAGATCTTCAGGTTGGGCCCCTGGGCTTGGGGGT
>NC_045158.1:26414816-26432755 GCF_900700415.2 Clupea harengus | reverse complement strand
GGGTGATGTCACAGAACTCCCGGCCGGCTCCTTCCAGATAAGCCTTCATGTCCTGCACCAGGGACGTGCCTGAGCCAAGCCAAAACAGTACAGCACTCGTGTCACAAGCTCCTACTATGCCCACACACACACACACACACACACACACACACACACACACACACACACACACAGTGTGGAAATAAGGCCAGGTGCAACACATGTGTTTGTGTGCATATGTGTGCTTGTGAAGCGTTTACTGTTCAGTGTTCTACTGCTGAGTGTGTGTGTGTGTGTGTGTGTGTGTGTGTGTGTGTGTGTGTTGTGTGGTCCTTCATTACCTATATCCACAGGCTGATCGGAGTAGATTCTGGGAGGTGGCTGCTGTTTCCTGCGCACTATTTCCACAATAAGAGCAGTGGACAAGTGTTCAAACTCTTTGGTCATGATGACCTGGTTAAAGTGCGACTCCTTCACTACAAAGTTAAGGCAATGCTCCTGGATAAAGGAATCAAAGTGAAAGATGGAAGAGGAGAGAGGGAGGAATAAGGGACGATCAAATCCGTAAGAAAAACAAGAGGGGAGGGAACAGAGAGAGAGAAAGAGAGAGCGAGAGAGAGAGAGAGAGAGGGGGAGAAAACAAAAACATGACAAATGAGTAACAAAAGTGTTTCAGTGGTTCTATTTAAAGTGTGTGTTGGCTCTACAGAGAGAGAGAGAGAGAGAGAGAGAGAGAGAGAGAGAGAGAGAGAGAGAGAGAGAGAGACTCTACCTTCAGCTGGTCCAGCTGCAGCTTGTTGGCGTTCTCGCACACGCCCAGGACGTTCTGCAAATCCACAGAGGCCTCGATGTACTGCACACACAGCTGCTCCAGCCGAGAGAGCTTGAAACTCAGGGCAAGTTTGTACACGTCCATGATCAACAGCACGTCCTGCACGTGACCTGTGAGGAGGTGAGAAGAGAAGCAGAGGCCAGTTTGTACACGTCCATGATCAACAGCACGTCCTGCACGTGACCTGTGAGGAGGTGACAAAGCAGACGCCAGGCCGCAAAGAGCCAGACTGAAGGTCACATTTGTCCCCAAATACTAAAACCCAAGGCAATCCATCTCAGGAGATCTCCAAATGACTGCACCCATATGCTGAACTGTGCTCGTCCAGACAGACACAGATAACCAAGAGGCATCTAGTAATAGCATAGGAAAAATAATAATGGCCAAGAGGCGAGCCTGACCTCTGCGTGGATACTGGATCTTGTCCGTGTACAGGAACTGCATCAGCACCTCAAACGGCTGCGCCTCGGCCTCCCGGATGGAGACCTCCAGCATCGGCTGAGACCCGCAGGGCCGGCTGGTGGCGTTAGTAGTGCCGGTGGTGGGGGTGTTAGTAGTGCGGGTGGTGGTGGTGTTAGACGTGCTGGTGCTGCTGCTGCTGCTGATGATGGAGGTGCTGCTGGCTGGGCTGGACTTCTGGGCACCTGCTGCTGCTGCTGCCTCCTCCCCTTCCTCGGCAACCTCCTGCTTGCATTTCTGCACACAGCAGAGCGTGGCGTTATCAATCAATCAATCAATCAATCAATTTATTTATTTGATCAAGAGGGACAGTGTACATTCATGAACATTAAAATGTAAATGCACCCAATTATAGCCAAAAGGCTAGTTTCCCTTGGCAGTCCCCCTGCCAGAATGAAAATAGGCTATACAACCTAAAAAAAAAGGCATTCACGTATATATCAAACATAACATTGACAATATATCAAAAATAAAATAAAATAAAATAAAATGGCCAGGGCATTCATACAGTGGGTGCGGCTCTACAAGAGGTCAAGATCCAATAATGCGTTCAAATAGAATACTTGATCCACCTACACACAAGCACACACTAACCCTAATCCTACACACAAGCACACACTAACCCTAACCCTACACACAAGCACTATGCAGTGGATTGACTGGCGTCTAGTGTATGAACGTCTGCATGGCAATGGGTGACAGTGAATCAAAACCTAGAATATGGGACTTTACTTTTTGAGTCCTGCCCTTCTGGTCAAAGGGTTCCCAGCATTATTTGTTCACACTCTCACACACACACACACACACACACACCTGCTTCTGACGGTCCCTTACTTGCATTATTTGTGCACACACACACACACACACACACACACACACACACACACTTCTGACGGTCCCTTGCTTGCATTATTTGTACACACACACACACACACACACACACACACACACACACACACACACACACACACACACACACACACACACACACACACACACACACACACACACACCTGCTTCTGACGGTCCCTTGCTAGCATTATTTGTTCACACACACACACACACACACACACACACACACACACACACACACACACACACACACACACACACACACACACACACACACACACACAAACCTGCTTCTGACGGTCCCTTGCTTGCATTATTTGTACACACACACACACACACACCCCTGCTTCTGACGGTCCCTTGCTTGCATTATTTGTTCACACACACACACACACACACACACACACAAACACAAACCTGCTTCTGACGGTCCCTTGCTTGCATTATTTGCACACACACACACACACACACACACACACACACACACACACACACAAACACAAACACAAACACACACCTGCTTCTGACGGTCCCTTGCTTGCAGGATCTTCTTCTTCAGCCACTGGCATCGTGCGGTGACTATGGCAATGTGACCCAAGACTTTCTCCTCTCTCTGCAGTCAGGATAACAAGATCAAGAAGAAGTCATCATTGGGGGTTGGGGGGGTTAGGAAGGTTCTTTCAACAGTTTCTGAGGAGTACTGTAAGCCTGAATGGGTTAAGCAGGAACCCACCTCTCCTAAGATGAACACCACATCACAAAACTGTCGATTCTCAAACAGTTTGCCATAGTCCTCGTGGAGGGTGCATTTGGGGTAGCAGGAGAACTGAAAGGGGAGTAAATGACACGTACGTTGACTGAAAGTGGTGATTACTGACTTTACTGATGCAACATTTTATTTCAAGATGGAAATTTTTTTTTAAAAAATCTACATTTGGTCAATCTAACGAGCCAACCTGGAATCGGTACATCTCTCCCCGCTGCGCACGTTGTTGTCTACCGTCCCACCAAAGATGTACATGGCATCGTGGATAACAGCTGCAGCGTGGAAGAGCCTGCCACTTGGCATCTGTAAGGCCAAAAGAACAGAGTCATGTTTTACAGATGTTTTACCTCCTCAGAGACCAGAGATTTTATTACATGTAAATTATGTTCAGAGTACTTGTACAGAGTGTGTCATGTTATGTTATGTTATATTATGTTTGTTATGTTATGCTATGGTAGGTTGTTGTGCGGTGCCTTGTCCTAAGAATTTCAGTGCCCAGTCTGACCCTGTGTCATTCTGTGCATCTGACAATAAAAGACTTGTAACTTGTAACTTGTAAGAAGAACAAGAGGGAAAGAGAATTTAGCCAAGGCAGAGGCGGACAAAAAACAGCCACACATACCATACAAAATATAATGATTTTATAGAAATAAAAACCCTTTTCAGTACAGTGAACCCGTTTCTGTCTACAACGGGTTTCCTCAAATAGCTTTTGAAAGCCCCCTGTCGGAGCCTATTCCCTTGGGAGTGAGGCACCACCACCGCAGTGCTTTTCTCAGCACCCTCCCAAGTGCCCCTGAGGGTGGCCTCGTTACCGCACCTCGCTATCAGCGCTGGGATGGATGACCTCCCATGTCTGGGAGTCCACGTCGTAGCAGTGCAGCTCGTTGGGCAGGGTGTTGTCCGCCGCGCCTCCGAACACGTACAGGTGCCGGTCGAAGGCCACCATGGTGTGGCCGTACCGCCGCTGCGGTGGAGGCGGCGAGCCTCGGAGCAGGTGCTCAGTGGGAATGCGAGTCCATCTGCACGGGAGGAACCAATAAATTACACTGAAATTAGGTGGCTCTGTGAACAAGTAGGGCACGAACAACACGTTACACCAACTGAAAAGCCATGCGGTACATATCGGCTATATCCTTCTGAAATATTTCTACGTTTTTTTTACGATATGGCACAGAGAAACGTCTCACTCACATGTGACCTTTGAACTCAAACTGGAAGAGGTTGTTGGTGATCTTGGCTCCACTCTGTCCTGAGAAGACGAACATCTTGTCCTGGCACACGGCCACTGGGAAGTTACAGCAGGAGGGGGGGATTTCGCCACTCTGTTCAATCTGTGAGCAGCACAGTAACAGACAGGAGCATCAGCTACAGGAGAACATGAATCAAATCTACAACCTGACCGAAAAATGGTCATACGAAGATGCAGCTCAGAATAATAGGAGTACAATAATACACCTGACCTATTAGCATTAGCAGATTACTCACCTCTACCCAACAAGCCTGGTCTCTATCTTGCAGGCCAATAGTCCACATATCGTTCAACCTATATTAAGGAAGAAAATGCAATGTTATTTCCCATGTATGACAGGTACTTTATTTTCAAGAGTATGTAAAACATATAGACATAAATATATCTATGCTAAATGAGCACATGGAAAACATATAGACATAAATATATCTATGCTAAATGAGCACTTGTAAGTCAAGGGCAACAGCATTAGCACTTCCAAACCTGATGATTTTATTCCTTTAGGGGAGAATAAGACGAGATGAATTATGTTTTGTGAATCGTGTGAAAAGTTACTTTCAGGTCTCACTCACCTGGCGTTGCCATCATATCCAGCAAAGATCCAGAGTTTGTCATTATACACTGTGGCACCATGGGCTGACCTTGCCACCAATCTGAAAAAATGTAATGAAAGAACGTCAAGGCTAAGATCAAAACAATGATTTGATGCTGCCAAACCCTTCTATCAAGGCCTGGATGACTGCAACTGACGTTTTGTACAATTAAAACACTTTGCACTGCCAACAACTATTTTAAATATAAAACTGACTTTCATGTACAACTGCTTGCAGGGGCGACAGTGGTACAGTAGGTAGAGAAGTCGTTTAGTAATCAGCAGGTTGCTAGTTCGATTCCCTGTCGAAGCGTCCTTGAGCAAGACACTGAACCCCTAATTGCTCCTGATGTGCAGTGTGCCATCAGTGTAAATGTAAAATGTGTATACATTGTAAGTCGCACATATGTAAGTCGCTTTGGATAAAAGCGTCTGCTAAATGACTAAATGTAACTGCTTGTACTCACGGGAACCTAAAATGACAAATGATTTCATTACCTGCCTTCTACCTTCCACTCAGTCCACTGTCCAGTGGCAAATTTGTACTCAAAGAGGTCGTTCTTGTTTTTCAGGTTGGAGTTGGAATAAATGTCACCAGTGTAGCCACCTTGGAAGTTAAGACAGCAGAGTTTCATGTCAATGGCATGTGTCAACAACACTGTCAACCAGCCAGTCTTAGACCTTTGACTATTGCTGGAGTCATTAACAGAGAATTACAAATACTCTTAAGGTTGTCCAAAAGCCATACACAAATTTCATGATCTATCCCTTGACATAATTCATTAGCATAGAAGTGATGCCACCAGCAGGGCTCATCACCGGGGATGAAATTAGACAAAACTCTCCTTACCAAAAACAAACATACTGCTCCCATAAACAACAGCAGAATGATGATATCTTGGTGCCGGTGGGGTGCCAGTGGTGAAGGCCCTGTACAGAGAGCAACATATGTTTAACACTGAGGGCCATGTGGAATTCCACAAAACGATTTTAACATGATGGACTCAGTGCCCATGCCCTGTATAGCAGAGGGACCACAAGACTCACCTGCACCATGAGCAGTCTTTCACGTCGAAACGCAATAGGTCATTCAGCATGTTCTTTCTGCAATTGTCAGCCAACGTTAAAGAGTGAACATAAATAAATGTTTAGATTTTTTTATTTTTAAAAACAGGAGAAGCAGCAGACTTACCCATTATCTCCTCCAAACACGTAGATTGCATCCCTGTATGCCACCACCGTATGCTTACTGCGTCTGCAAGCGACAACAGTATGACAATGTAAAATAATGCATGTTTGTGTCTGTCGTATGGTTACTTTTTGCAAAACAGGGAAAACGGTAAAGTGAAGTAAGAACATCACTTCGGGTGAAAACGTAGGCTGTACTCTGACACAACAACTTAAGCAACAAAAGGTTCTTCAGTTACCTTGCCCCAACAAATTCGTCGCAGGGTGGAAGTCGTCTCCAACGATGGACAGTTTCGAAAGGACCAAAGTTGAGTGTCAGGTATTCGACACTGTCCGAGCAACTGTGATCGAAGTCAACACTCGGAGCAACTTTGGACTTACAAGACATGGTTCCTGGAAACCATGACATTCAATTTGATCTCAATACGGCGGTCTCCGATGAGACACCGGCTTAAAACGTTAACGTAATAGTTCTGCAAATCGTCAAAGTAACGTTAGCGTTTATCTAATTGCTAACTAAACTAACGGCACCTTGTAAGTTCAAAATGGATTACACAGAAGCAACGTTGGCTTCCAAAATTCTGTTTCAAGGACACATACAAAAATGAAAATCACTAAATCACTTGAAGTTTCTCAAAAATCCCATATAAACACAAGACAAGATAGCTAATGCTAGCTAGCTAGCCAGCCAGCCAGCCTAAATGGAGAGCATTGGCCAGCTAGCTTGACAGCTTTTCTCAATGCATTATGTCCACAAACATTAATACTGCAACCGTAAAAAAAAACAAAGAGTAAACTCTCGATAAACAAGTCGTGGTCTAACGTGAAAAGCTAAATCAACATTCTAGCTTGACCATTGAAAGAGTAAAATCAATTCAGCTGTTTTGCGCAGCTCTAAACAAGTCCCACCAGCAAGTAGTCACGCCCCAAGGAACTGCTGATGGGTATTGTAGTTCCTTTACCGAAGAAAGCAAGTCTTATCAATCAGTAAAAAACTACATAGTGGTGCCACCTTTGGCTTTTCGTTTACAGGAAGAGTTTGACAGAACATTGTACAGGAAGTAAATGTTGATCCAATAAAGTGTGCAGCAAGTTCGCAAGCGAAAGAATAGCGAAATCGACGAAATGGATCGTTTTACATGGTCTAACGGTTTATTGGAAATTCATGAAACGTTGGTGATTCAGCAAAGAGGTGTCAGACTGTATGATGGAGATGAAAAGGCTAAACTGGAGGTTGGGATTGTCATGCTAACTACCCATCGGCTGATATGGAGGGATCAGAAGAATCACGAGTGCTGCATTTCCATACCTCTCTCTCAGGTAATCTTCTTCGAAGAACAAGCAGCTGGCATCGGAAAGAGTGCAAAGATAGTAGTTCATTTGCACGCATGCCCAGCCAACAAGGAGCCTGGTCCATACCAGCAGAGCAAGTTTCCTATATCAAGTTGTCTTTCAAGGAGCACGGGCAGATTGAGTTCTACAGGAGACTGACAGAGGAGTTGACACAGAAGAGATGGGAAAACACACCAGCCTCTCAACCCATCCCGACAGCAACAGGATCTCAGGCAGGAAGAACTCGTGCAGTCGGAATAGTAGGCATTGAGAGGAAACTGGAAGAGAAACGCAAGGAAACAGACAAGAGCATTTCGGAGGCATTTGAGGACCTCAGTAAACTCATGGTGAAAGCCAAAGAGATGGTGGAACTGTCAAGATCCATTGCCAATAAAATCAAGGACAAGCAAGGGAACATCACAGAAGACGAAACCATCCGTTTCAAGTCCTACCTGCTCAGTATGGGCATAGCTGACCCTGTAACTAGGGAAACCCATGGTTCAGGGACACATTACCACATGCAGCTGGCGAAACAGCTGGGTGACATGCTGCAGGCCCCACTGGAAGAACGTGGAGGTATGATGGCTCTGACAGAGGTGTACTGTCTGGTTAACCGGGCCAGAGGGATGGAGCTGCTTTCTCCAGAGGACTTGGTGAATGCCTGTAAGATGTTTGAGTCACTGAAACTTCCTTTGAGGCTGCGAGTATTTGACAGCGGTGTCATGGTGGTCCAGCTTCAGTCCCATAGTGAAGAGGAGATGATCGCTTCAGCTCTGGATAATGTATCTGACAAGGGTTCCTTGACCGCTGAAGAGTTTGCCAAACTTTTAGGGCTGTCTGTTCTGCTAGCTAAGGAGAGACTGCTGCTGGCTGAAAAGATGGGAAACTTATGTCGGGATGACTCAGTAGAGGGCTTGCGATTTTATCCGAACTTATTTTGATTCACTCCAAGGTACCATATTAGGATAAAGAAAAACCTATATCCCAATGCTCTTGCTGTCTATTCAGATAGAGAGAACAACTCATACAGCTGTAGGACATAAGTATAGACTGTTTAATTTCTGATGAAGAAAAATGACTGTTGTTTACAATAGTACATTTCTAAAAAAACATTATTTTTAATACCTATTTCTTATACTTGCTTTTCTTATGCAAGATTACCTGGATATTTTCCCCTCTTGAAACATAAAAAAAATCTCAGAGCTGTATATTTCTTAGTTTTCCCTTGTACCTTTTTTGACATTTATCATCATATGTAAATATCAAATTACTTCTTAATTGATGGTGTGTCTGAAGATTGGCATTCTAGTGGATCAGTAATAATCTGCTTGTCAGTCTTGAAATAAAATATCACTGTTTGTCAGCACTGAAGCTGTGGTTGGAATGATTTAATGGATGATGAAACAACTTTTATAATCTGACCCTTTTTTTTTATCCATGAGAAGAAAGGTGTTGAATATTGTAGACAGAGTCCTTGATTATATTCCATTACACATTTTGTCGACTTCAGCATAATTCGCTTTATGATTCTCTAGCGTGTCGTCAGTTTGCGCAGTTTTTGTACACAGTCCTACCTCTGTAAATGAGATGCAAATAAATTGGCTCAAACTGACCCATGCACAATTCCAGCCAATCAATACATTGCTGCAGGAGCATGGAAGCAAGGGTTGTAATTTGATTGGCTGTTGAGCTCAGTTATCAATTACCTTCTGCCAGAATCAGGGACTTCCCTTTAAGTAGTTCCCACTATACTTACATGCAATCCAGAGATGATTCATTCTGTTGTCACTTGATGTTTGTTGTGGATTACTGTACAGCTCAATACAGAAATATTCCAACCTATACTTTCCATTGCTGTTCATGCATAGAATACATTTCATCAATAGTCCCTCTTTGGAGGAACTGTCCATGAACTCAGTCGGAGTCAGGTACACACAGGTGTTGCACTCAGTCGGAGTCAGGTACACACAGGTGTTGCATTTATTGCACCATTTATGAATGAATACGATCAATTCTTCTACCATTTTTTTTAATGAATATGATCAATTCTTCTACCATTTATGAATGAATATGATCAATTTTTCTACCATTTATAAATGCCTATGATCAATTTTTCTACCATTTATAAATGCCTATGATAAATTCTTCTAATCCCTTCTGCTGCAGAAATGGGAGGTTTTCTTCTAAATGTTAAATTACATCTAAAGTTGCATATGCCTCTTGCCATTTTATGCTGAAAAAAAAAACCCCATTCTATTGATGACTGATGAATGAACATCCATATGTCCATCATAAAATAAATACACATATTTATACAGAAATCAACATACCTCTATTGTGACCGTTGACAGAACAGTGAAAAGACAGTGATTCCTGTTCCTGAGCCAGTATTCCAAATGATTTGCTTCAGATGTTATGTATACATTTATTTACAGATGATATGGCTATACAAATAGTCCTCAAATGTCCATAAAATTGGGGTTTTTGCACCAAATAACAGAAATGAATGTTATTTACAGGGAAACAAGATCAGGAGGACTGAGCAGCTTTCTTTTACACTCTTTCAGAATTGTGTCATAACTACAGAAGCACTGAAGTTCTTGATGACAAAACAAAATACATTTTGCACATTTAAAAGTTGAACTGCCTACCAGAGAGGCCATAATCAGTTTTTTGTTTTTTGTTTTTTACATTTACTGATAAATAACTTCTGACCAACATTGAACATTGTATATGCTAGTCAAAGAACTTGGTTGTCTTCGGTGTTGAACTCCACCAGTAGATGGCGATGCAGAGATAGCACAACTTTTAACAGATCTTTGAACCATACTACGTTGTCAGTGATGATTACAACTTGTGGTTGTAAGTCTAGTCTCAGAGTAAGTCTCAAGTTTCAAGAAGTACAGTATGTCAAAGAAACAGAACTATTCAAATCAGTTAAAATTGATGATGAGAGGGAATGACCATCTTACACAGAACACATGAGTTTATTTTATCATAGGTAAAGAATACATCAAACAGGACAGCTCCTTGCTTTCATACCAAATACACCTGGCGTATCATACGTTGGTCCTCAACCACACTTAGACTGTTGCGCTTGTGCTTTCCAGTGTACAGTTGCATCACTAATCTCACCACGTTGAAAGCTTTTCCACATAGTGACAATAGGAAATGAACCACAATTAGAACAATTTTGACTTGACAAGTATCCATTTTGTTAGTGATTCATTTTGGGGAGAGAATTACTACATGTTTTCTGTAGAAAATGCTAATATATGAATTTATCTTCATTTGTTATGATATATCTACTTTACACCAATTCATCTCCAATTTGCGAACAGTCCTCCACCACAGTGTTTGAATCTATTCCCTTATCCTGATTAACAGTGATGCACCTTATGTCTTTAGTGATGCATAAATAAATACAATTTTGTAAAAAGATCTACAAGGGCCTGTTTCAGTCCTATCAACTCAAAGAAGTGGAGCATTCGAACTAAGTAGTCAATGGCATAAAAAAAGAGCACCGAATATGCCAAATAAAACATGACTTGTCCTCTTTGTTGACTTTCAGTGCCTCTTTCTTAAGTGTGACACTGCATCTCGAATCACCAGTTAATAACTTCCCTTATGTGACCCCACAGTTTGGTGATCCATAGGTTCACCCCAAGCTCGGTGAGGTATTGCAGCTCCGGCGTGAGCATCTTGCGGCAGAGTTTACGGTGCGTTTTGTCCACATTCTTTTTCAGATTGTAGCCCATGATGGACTTCTCGCCTATAGGCTGCCAGGGTTTCATGGCGGTCTCCTCAATGCTCCCCGCCTCCACGGCCTGGCCGCCCTCGATACAAACGCCCACCATCTCTGCGTTCCGCTGCCGGAGGTTGGCCACGTCGTGCGCCATGCGCTCCCGCCCGTAGGCGTCCACTTTCCTCCAGAAGGTGGCGTTGAAGTGCTTGTACAGCTTCCAGTCCGCGGTGTTCCACTCAAGCGCCTTGGCCCTCAGCTCCGGAGTCATCTTTGACACGGTCGAGTCCATGCGGGCGTTCAGTTTGAAGAAGAGCAGGTCATCCATCTCCCAGCAGAGAATGTCCTTGAGCAAGATAAGGGACTCGTCAAAGTACTCCACCAGCATCACCAGCTGGAAGCGTTTGGTGATGGCCTGGATGCCCGCCTCCACATGAGGGTCACTCGGCTCCAAATTGTTATCTTGCCCTAAGTCGAAGAAGAGCAAGTTCTTGAGGTAGAACGAGTTGTAGCCATTCGAGTCATAGTAGTATTTGGGGTCTCTGAGGAATTCAGCAAACTTATCCTCCCCTGGGATAGTCCAGGTCAGAGGTACCAAGTTGTGAAAGTAGTGAAACGAGGACTCAAAGAGTTCTGCCGGATCTCGCAGGATTGTGATGTAGGTTGTGTCCATGGGGAGCACCTTGGCCACCTCAGTGGCGTTGAAACGCATGTGGTTGCAGATGATGTTGAAGCACATCCCTGGTTTGTAGTCCTTCACCTGAAAGCGGTGGAAGGTGGAGGGGTAGGAGAAGTCATTCCTGCTGCTCGGAAAGGCAAACTTGAGCCGATGCTTCTCCCCGAAGCGAAAGAGGATGTTGAGGAGTGTGCTGCTGGCTGTCTTGTGCGTCTTCATGAACATGATGTCCACTTTAGGGACACAGAGCGTCTGATCCCGGCCATGTTGAGAGGTGTTTGTGTCCGGAGCCGCGTATGCTTGAGCCGGACGATGTGCGCAAGAATAAGGCACAGGAACTCTACAAACAACGAGAATAATTGATTTCATTCATCAACACAAATAATTGCCACCTTTAACTAATAAATACACAAATCAGTACATAAACTGTACTGATTAATATACACCCAGTTTACAGTTGACTTTCACTTAAGAAAGTTTCTCTATTCTGTATGAAATCAAATTAATCCTTAAACAAATGAATCCTTAAATCCTTTAATCTATTAGTTCTCACAAGTCAGACTCACTCAGGCAAGTTGAACTGGATCTGTGGTGATGACAGACAGTATAACAGGATCATGCAACTGGTCAGGAGGGTACCCAGCACAAGGCCTTTGCAAATAGACCTCCACTGCCTCCGTTGCTTGACCATGGTCCCCTTTAAGGAGGTAGCTGAAGAAAAGAGACAAAGAGATAATCAACAATATTGTCCACAAACAGCTCTTGAATACCTCAAAGTTGGTCTGTTAACTTTATTATAATTGTAGAGAGAGAAGAAATAATTCTTAGTACATGTAGGCCACATCTTGTACTGTCCTTTACCAAATGGTTCAAGCAGTTAATTCAAGAGGTTCCAAAGTTCCAAATATGTAGATGAATCATAGTTACCATAACAACAATGTGTAGCCAGCAGCAGCAAATGGGAGTGAAACGTTCTTGATTCTACTGTTACCTGCCCATTTAAGTTTTTCCAATGTAGTTTTGACCTCATCATGTTGAGAATGAATAAACAGCTTCTGCAGTTTTGCCTTTTTTAAAAGATCTATGGTATGTTCGTCATCACTATCACACGTCAATTGACATCATCATTTCCTCTTGTGCCCAATTATTGAGGCTGCTGTTCAGTCATGCTGCTCTCCCCTGAGTGTTTGGCTTGATGTGAACACCTGTGTCTCCACAGATCCTGTCAATGACATCCATATATTTGTCATTACCATAGCATACTCTGAACTGAACAGCTCTAAAGGCATTTCTCTGAATTCTTTCACGGTGCTTTGTAACCCTACCAGTTGACTGGTGAATTAAGGCTGCATACAGATCCTTTGATACAATTCAGCTTGCTGTCCAGATACTTAAAATGTCAACACTTGTTAATCTAGTGATATGAATTAAATGCTAATGCTATCTATCTCATCACATCACATGATATGGTGATACTATGCCATGAAGCCTCACATGTCTGCCCACTGGATGAATAATGCATCACCACTGCAAGTGATCCTGTCCAAAGCCAGCCTCTGTCCCTAGCCAGCAGTAATCTGACACCTGCAGCCGGAGAGCTAATGGCTGATTCAGCAGAACAAAGTCACACTGAAGCAGGGACTATAGTTAACCATCTCCTGCACAACTCAACGGTACATCTGACGACATCATGTTGCTGATGAGGATGTTTTAGAATTTAAATCCACTGATATTTAATAATGGGATGCTGCAACCAGCGAACCATGTAAATGGATACATTTATTAAATCTCCTAACATCAAAGTATGGTGTGTTTGATTATTTTTAATTTGATCTTTTATCAGTCAGTGATGCCGTACAAGTAAATTATGGTATACATATGTATTTGGTCAAATCCGGCACCATTAGAGCTGTTGTATGGGCGCTCTAAGCGTCTTTGGGTACCTAGAAAAGCGCTATATAAGTTTAAAGTATTATTATTATTATTATTTTTATTTTTATTTTTATTTTTATTTTTATTTTTATTTTTATTATTATTATTATTATTTTTATTTTTATTATTATCATTATTATTATTATTATTATTATTATTATTATTACTCTTGCTGGTGGCCCTCCATGGGTAATTTGATTTGGTTGCCTACGCTCCAGAGAGAGAGCACAGAATTAGCTTTGGAACTTGAGGGTTCCCTGAGGTCCGCTGATTAGTGCCTAGTTAATTTCCGCAGGAACCTGGTGACTGTGCTTTTGAAATTTGCTCCGTGGAAACAGAAGTTTGTTGCCCACAGAAGAATAAGCTTAATATGTCTCCCAAAAGCGTCTGAATACTCAGAGTTGTGCCTAACGAAGTCTATAATATCAGTTGCAATACCTAATATTGTAGCACGATGAGACCGCAGCGTTGCTTTCGATTTATTACAATTATGATAAACATAGAAAAATGTTCTCAACAAGGAGAGAATTTCACTGAAATTAGTCCTGCGCCAAAGAATAATGAATTGGGCAACTAGACTGAGCTGCCATGTTATATTTAAATTATATTTGTTGTTGCAACTTTGCATGTATTTTTCAATTGATAAATAGTTTACAGATATTATAATAACTACAGCAGTTTAATTTGGTCTAAGAACTCCTGTGCTGTGTAAACAGCAGAACACACATAAGTTTATCACAACAGTTGCCCACCGACCATGTGCAGTTTTTCTTTTTAATTTATTTGAATAATATTGCTGTGATACTGTAGAAAACTATAGGATGAAGAGGATATGCACACAGATATTTTAACAACTCCCTACAACACAATCAGACTTTAAATACAACCTCAAAAAATGTGAAAAACCCTACTGTAAAATGATCTTCTTAGATGATAACAATACGACTAGAACTTTTGGTGTTTTCAATCATATACATAATAATAATAATAATAAAACTTTATTTATATAGCACCTTTCATGCAAAAGAATGCAGCTCAAAGTGCTTTACAGCAAATACATAATATGCACAAAGAAATGACATGCACATAAAAATAGACATCAAAGAAACATAACAAAGATATAGTGCAAAAAAAAAAATATATATATATATATATAATTATAATTATAGAGATATATTTAATCCAACCCCTTAATATCACCAGTAGAGATTTAAATTAAATTAAAAGTATTTATATATATATATAGTGCGAAGTGGTAGCTAGTTAAAGGCTAATGTGAAGAGGTACGTTTTTAGTTTTCTTTTAAAGATGTTAAGCGAGCTGGCTTCCCTGATGTCTATAGGCAGTATGTTCCATAGCACTGGGGCGTAATTGACAAATGCTGCGTCCCCGATTTTCTTACGGCTTTTGCTGGGAACCTCCAATAAACCAGCATTCGATGATCGCAGTGTTCTTGAGGGCAAGTATTTGACTAGGGAGTTTGCAATGTAACTTGGTCCTAGCCCATTAAGGGCTTTGTATATTAGGAGAAGGACCTTAAAGTCAATTCTAAAAGTTACTGGAAGCCAGTGCAGAGCAGCTAAAACTGGACTAATGTGCTCTCTCCTCTTGGTTCTGGTTAATAGCCGAGCTGCAGAGTTTTGAATGAGCTGAAGTCTCTCAGTTGTTTTTTTTGGGAGGCCAGTAAGGATTGCATTACAATAATCAAGACGGCTTGAAATAAAGGCATGAATCAGTTTTTCAGCATCTTTTTGATTTATAAATGGCAGGACTTTAGCTATGTTTTTAAGGTGGAAAAATTATGTTTTCGTCACCTTGTTAATGTGAGACTTGAAGCTTAAATCTGAATCTAAAATAACACCAAGACTTGTAACCTCCGATTTAATCAAGGGAGTTAGTTTCCCCAAATTATTAAACAGCATTTCTCTTTTTGTTTTAGGGCCGACTAGTAGGATCTCAGTTTTGTCCTCGTTTAACTTTAAGAAATTATTGCTCATCCACTTATTTATCGCCAAAAGACAGGTAGTAATGGAGTTTATTGCTGCAGCATCATTTGGCTCAGCAGAGAGCACATACACAGATAAAATGTAATTCAGCTATAAGGTTTTAGGTCATTTAAATGTGACAAAACCTCAGTACTAAACATTTAAATATGCTAAGAAAATGTACCTTTGGCCTCTCTTCAAAGAGACACCAAAGTATCACAAAATATAGCTGCAGGCTATGCGATGAGGGGGCCAAGCAGCCTAGTAGGCCAGAGTTTGCCATGGAAACGTGATGTCATAGTGTCAAGGGCATGGCTGTAAGCACTCACAGCGAGCTTCATGTCAACTGACCAAAGATTGGCCGAGATATCAAGTTCAAGTTCAAGTTCAAGTTCAAGTTCAAGTACAAATGTAGTGAAATGTAAAAGGGTCTACGCTCCACACTGCGCAAAAATAAAATAAAATAAAATAAATTAAATTAAATTTAAATAAATAAATAAATAAAAAAAAGGTGCTGCATTTAAAAATTTGAGATTAAGTGTCTCACTGCCTGTGGGTAGAAACTCCTCCTTAGTCTCTCAGTCCTTGAATTGAGGCTACGTAGGCGTCTACCCGACGGCAACAGGGTGAAGAGGCTGGCATTGGGGTGTGTGTCATCTCTCATAATGTTTCTTGCCCTCGACTCCACCCTCTTATGGTAAATATCATACACTGAATATCAAAGATATTCCAGAATTCAATAGGCTGTAATGGACGATTGGTTTTGAAAATAAAAACTCCATGTGATAACTTTTGTGAGGCTTTGTTTGTGATGACCTGTGCCAAATGTGGTGAAGATTCAGCAAGGTTTGTGGCAAGGGCGTAGGTTTGCATATGGTCCATAGGGACTAGTCACGACCAAAGTTTGGGAAAGACACAATTATCCCCACCAATATTTTGTTAATTTGAATTGCCTGTTAGAAAAACAATTTTTGCACAATATATTTGCAAACTCATTCGTATTATTATCTATACTATGTTCGTCGCCCAGAAGAGTGGAAAATACATTTCCAAGTTTCCCAATGCGCCCTCGAGCCTGCAAGACAAGATGCTGTCATTTCATTAAGGCTCACGTTCTCAGCACGTGAAAGCAGAGCTACGGCTCTGTCCAATGTTACCCATGAATGTTATCATTCACACTGGCTATTTTGAGAATAAATGTTATACTGATGTTGTGCTATCAATTGGGATGCCCAAACATATGTATGCCCAATAATCAGTTCAAAGTTCCACAAGTTAGTACACAAATGTTAATATTAACCGTATAATAACCATATAATATTTGTTTTTATATGGTTAGGCTGCTGGGCAGTGTCACTACCAAAGATGAAAACAAACCCACGCTCTTGGTTTGCGGCCACTGATTTTTAAATCCAATATGGCGACCACATAAATTTACCGTTCATAAAAATTCCGTCTTTCAGATTTCGCAAGATATAACCAATCACATCAAAAGATTAAGAACAAAGTGTATTGGAGTCCCCCCAGTGGTCAAATGATGCATTTGGTCCAAATGATGCAAATAATGCATGCAACTTCAGAAAAAAGTCCTGTGCCGTCAATTTCGATTGGCTGTAACGAAAATGAAAAATCCATCTAATAACTTTTGTGAGGCTTAGTCTGAATATAATCTGCCGGATTTGGTGGAAATTGGAGGACATTTGTGGCCAGCGAAAACCTGTTACAGTTTTTGATAAATCCAGTATGGCAGAAAATCTAATATGGCAGAAATTGCTAGAAGGTTGAACACATAATATTGAATTCCAGTGGTACTTCCTTTTTGAAAATCAGGATTAACACACATGTAACTTCAATTCCAGAGGTAATTCCTTTTAGAAAATCAGGCATAAACACACATGTAACTTAAATGCGTTGGTGATGCTGGAATGAAGACATGAAACTTGGTGATTTAAGAATTAAGGGACTGTCCCCAATCAGAATACAAAATTTCTTTCAAATGCAAAAACAATCTTTCTTACATACTTCTATGATTGATGACTACTAGTATGATGACTATTATTCCTTACATACCAACTAATCTTTTAGTTGTAATGCTTCCTTGAAATACTGCCTTTATATCAGGCAAGTTCTACGAGATCTACCTTCAGTGCATTTGTATTCTGTACTGGATAGTGACAGAAACTCATTTTCATAGGCTATAGAATGAAGCATTGTAATGTAGTACTTTACCTTTTGCATAAATCAAGCAGATCCTCTTCCCCAGATTAAGCCGCCACTTCCTCTTAAGTTTCCTATCAAAGGGGCATGATTGCTGTGGTTCAGTCCAAATGTTAAGCTTCTCTCCCTGCTTCA